>NC_048575.1:18689844-18694844 GCF_013265735.2 Oncorhynchus mykiss | reverse complement strand
TTTGGATGATGTATCAATACACCCAGTCACTACAACGATACAGGCTTCCTTCCTTCACTACAAAGATACAGGCGTTCTTCCCAACTCAGTTGCCGGAGAGGAAGGAAACCACTCAGGGATTTCGCCATGAGGCCAATGATGACTTTAAAACAGCTACATGTCACATTCTGACCTTAGTTCCGATGTTTTGTCTTTGTTTTAGTTGGTCAGGGTGTGAGTTGGGTGGGCAGTCTATGTTTGTTTTTCTATGTTGGGGTTTTGAGTTTGGCCTAGTATGGTTCTCAATCAGAGGCAGCTGTCAGTCGTTGTCCCTGATTGAGAATCATACTTAGGTAGCCTGGGTTTCACTTTTGGTTGGTGGGTGTTTGTTTTCCGTGTGAGTGTTTGGTCCACACGGTACTGTTTCGGTTTTCCTTCGTTCACTTTATTGTTTTGTATTTCAGTGTTCAGTTGGTTCATGAATACTTACCACGCTGCGCTTTGGTCCGATCCTTCTTCCCACGACAGCCGTTACACTACAGTTTAATGGCTGTGATAGAAGAAACTGAGTGTGAATCAACAACATTGTAGTTACTCTACACTACTAACCTACATGACAGAATAAAAATATTCCAAAACATGCATCCTGTTTGCAATTAGGTAATAAAGTGAAACTGCAAAAAACTTGGCCAAAAACTTTATGTCCTGAATACAAAGTGATATGTTTTAGGCAAATCCAACTCAACACATCACTGAGTACCACTCTTCATATTTTCAAGCACAGTGATGGCTATATCATGTTATGAGTATGCTTGTCAGTGACAATGACTGGGGAGTTTTTTGGGATAAAAATAAACGGAGCACAGGCAAAATACTAGAGGAAAACTTGGTTCAGTCTGCTTTCCAACAAACAAAATATTATTTTGCCTTTATTTAACTAGGTAAGCCAGTTAAGAACAAATTCTCATTTACAATGACGGCCTACCCAGGCCAAACCCTAACCCAGACGACGCTGAGCCAATTGTGCGCCGTCCTATGGGACCTTTCAGCATATAAATAACCTAAAACACGGCCAAATATATGCTGGAGTTGCTTTCCAAGACGACGTTGAATGTTCCTGAATGGCTTAGTTAGATTTTCAAGCCAATTTAAGTAAAAACTATGGCAAGTCTTGAAAATGGCTGTCTACCAATGACAACCAACTTGATAAAAAATTCTATGCAAATATTGTACAATCAAGGTGTGCAAAGCTCTTAGAGACTTACCCAGAAAGACACAGCTGCAATCACTGCCAAAGGTGATTCTAACATGTTTTGACTCAGGTATGTGAATACTTACTTAAATGAGACATTTCTACATTTCATTTTCAATACATTTGAAAAAATGTCCAAAAACATGTTTTCACTTTGTTATTATGGGGGTGTGTAGATGTTTGAGGGAAAATGTTTGAATCCGTTTTGAATTCAGGCTGTAACACAACAAAATGTGGAATAAGTCAAAGGGTGTGAATACTGTCTGAAGGCACCGTATTTATGGTTGTCATAATGCCCTTTGGAACATTTGCATTTTGAATAATTAACATTGAAATCTGAACATTTATTGGATGTAAAAGCAATTTTGAATGTGAGAAAATATTCCCAACCTGAACCATCCGCTACATCATTATTAGAGAAGCAGTGAAGCGAACACAAGCTGGATGACTTGCTGGGGTCTGGTCACTCTCACAATTACCCCTTATATTATGACAAATAAAGGGCTATGAATTTAGATTTCTGATTGTTTGCAACCCCTTTTGGCAATGATGCTTGAGCTGAAACTGGAAGGGTCGTTTTTAGGCAAATAAATCTATATAAGCCAATATGCTGACAGTATTACTCAATTCAGAATAAAGTAAAATAGAGCTTTGTCTCAGTGTGACTATTTTGGGATATGTCCCACAATGTATTGTATTGTTGATAGTGTCGTGAAAGCATTTAGTGAGAACTACATGAGCAGGTTTGTACATCAATATGAATCAATATGAAGGCAGGATAGTGTGTGGTTGACTGCCTCAGTCACGAGGTATGTGCTTACAGTGGAGTTTACACACATGTCTGTGTACTTCTAAGTTTACTGTCTGTAGTTAGAAAACAGAGCATCAGAGTTTAAATAGAAAACAAATAGAATTGTGTTGCTCATTCTTCTTCTTCGTCTTCGTTTTCTTCGTAAAAAAATCTTAAATAATGAACAACTTTAAGAAAAACATTTTGGACCAAAAAGTGTGTTTTGAGTGGCGGTGTATCCTCCTCTGGGGTGGGAGCTGTATTAATGCAGTGTGGCAGTCCCCTGCTGTGGTGGTCATTTGGTTAAAAAGGAAGGTGTGATTATTTCCATTTGGCCGCGTAGAGGCTACTGAATGGAACCTCAGTCGGCCGTGAGACGCTCCCCTTTAAAGACAAAGGGACTGCAGGACATTTGTTAACGTGGTCAGAGAAACGTGCTTAAAACACCTCAGCTAAAAAGAGAAGAGGATAAGAGAAAGCAACCTACCTGTGACCGTGTTGCAGACAAAACCATATTCTGAAGAAGGATTATGTTGTTGACAAAGCAATGTAAATCTACCAGCATTACTTTTACTAAACATGTTGGATAAATATCCATTTAGGAAAAACGGATGGTTATCACATCGTAACATCAACATCAGCAAGTCAGTTAATCACTGCCGGATGTGATACAGCCTGGATTCAAACCAGGGACTGTAGCGACGCATCTTGCACTGAGATGCAGTGCCTTGGACCCCTGCGCCACTCAGGAGCCCCAAGGAGAGCTAATATTAATAATATGCATGAACATCTCTAATGGCTCAAAGTGGAGGAGAGATTGACTTCATAACTACTTGTTTTTGTAAGAAGTGTTGACATGCTGAATGTACCAAGCTGTCTGTTTAAACTACCAGCACACAGATCAGACACCCATTTATACCCCCCAAGACATGCCACCAGAGGACTCTTCACAATCACCAAGTCCAGAACAGAGTATGGGAGGTGTACAGTATGACATATAGCCATGACTACATGGAACTCTAATCCACAACAGGTAACTGATGCAAGCAGTAGAATTGTTTTAAAACACAGATAAAAATACACCTTATGGAACAGCGGTGACTGTGAAGAGACACACACACAGACACACCTACACATGATAAGACACACACTCTACACACACGTAGACATGGATGTTGTATTGTAAATATGGGATAGTGGAGTGGTGGCCTGAGGGAACACACTAAATATATTGGTGAAAGTGTTATGAAATGTAATGTCATGTAATATTTTATTTTATACTTTTCGATTGCACTGTAACTGCCTTAATGTTGCTGGACCCCAGGAAGAGTAGATGCTGCCTTGGCAGGAACTAATGAGGATTCTTAATAAATACAAACAGGAAGAGTAGATGCTGCCTTGGCAGGAACTAATGAGTATTCTTAATAAATACAAATACTAACAGACTGCTTTTTCTAATTATCTAGAGTTGTTAAAAGACATAAAATGTTATGAGGTAACCCTTATTCCTCCCAGCATGTCTTTGTCCACAGACAGACTTCCCTAGATCAGGTTCCCAGTCATTATACAAGTGATTTATCTATGTAGGCCAAAGACCTGCATTTACACTGCCTTATAATCTGGTGTGTAGGATACGGGACACACACACACTTAAGCAGATGGGGGTTCATAAAGTATTGAGCATTGTCTCCATGGTTTTGACTAAGCCCCAATACCATTAAACTAAAGACACACCAGGACTGAATAAGAACATCACCAAAACACAAAATGGCCACATACATAGCTTGTCCTAAATCAACACCCTCCATCTGGTTCAGTAAAGACAGTCTTTTAGCCATCATGTCATTTGCATATTAAAACGATTATTATAATTTTTGTAGTCTTACTGAAGTAGAACTGACTAAATAATTACAGTGTATGGGATTAAGAAGCAACATTCCCCTTGATGTCAGAGGAAGATTGCTGACTGGTCACAATAATCAGCTCTTAGTTTTTAATCATCCCGAGAAATATGGGAGCATAAATTATTGCTTTTCATGAAAAGTTGTGTTCATGAGCGACCGGTTCACAGAAATCTAATTTCTCTGCATTTTTAAGAAGCTTAGAACACAAAGTTTATTTTTTATCGTTTAGAATGAATATCTTACAACAACTGTCACTTTTCAATGGAGGATTATAATATGTACGATTTTCTCAGAATTGCATTATGCATTTTAAAACCACTTATTTTTTAAGCTTGAAATCTGACACAAACTTTGCTATTGACAGTAAAATAGCAAAGACCTGAACACATAACAAATCAAATATACTGTATACAATTAATTACATACTGTATACAGTACCAATGATTGGTTTTGCCTAACAAGAGCCTCAAAAAACTATTGGAGAACTTAAAATGATTTATTAAATAGTCTGAGGGGACTGACTATCATCTCAAGGGACAGTCAAGTAGTGTATTTCTAGGGAATCTGCAATTAATAGAAACTGTGCAATGTTAAGTCATTCTAGGCTGAATCTAAACCTTGGACTAAAAAAGTTCTCACACACATATTAATATAAGAGGGGGAAAGGTATACTTTTCTCTTTTGTATCACAGGCAGTAGGAATTAGAGCCCTGGGGGTTTTACACCTGGAAATAGCTTCCCCACCTTTCTCTGGTGCGCGTACACACACACACACACACACACACACACACCCGCACGCAAGCGCGTACGCACACACACACACACACACACACTCGCACGCACTCGCACGCAGACACACGCACTCGCACGCAGACACACGCACGCACTCGCACGCAGACGCGCAAGCACGTACGCACACAAACACACGCAGACACACGCAAACACGCACACACACACACACACAGTTTGTGGAGCCAAATCCAGGCCTGATATATCATTATCACAACTTTGGAAGAAAATCCATGCGATCAATAGGTTTGTCAGCTAACCAGCACCGGGGATTGTTTACACGCTG
>NC_048575.1:18544844-18684844 GCF_013265735.2 Oncorhynchus mykiss | reverse complement strand
CTACACCTATCCCTAGATACTTACCGTCGCCCCTACACCTATCCCTAGAAACTTACCTTCGCCCCTACACCTATCCCTAGATACTTACCGTCGCCCCTACACCTATCTCTAGATACTTACCTTCGCCTCTACACCTATCCCTAGATAAATCAAATCAAAATCAAATCAAAATTATTTATATAGCCCTTCGTACATCAGCTGATATCTCAAAGTGCTGTACAGAAACCCAGCCTAAAACCCCAAACAGCAAGCAATGCAGGTGTAGAAGCACTACACCTATCCCTAGATACTTACCGTCGCCCCTACACCTATCCCTAGATACTTTCCGTCGCCCATACACCTATCCCTAGATACTTTCCTTCGCCCCTACACCTATCCCTAGATACTTACCGTCGCCCCTACACTTGTACCTGGACACTGTCTAAAGGTGGGTCCATGTTTTGTGCTTTAAGTCACACACAAGCCTAAACAGGTCCATATCCCAACACACAAATACACACACACACACACACACACACACACACACACACACACACACACACACACACACACACAGGCTCTGCCATAAATGTTACCTCAGTGTGTGTGTGTGTGTGTGTGTGTGTGTGTGTGTGTGTGTCTGTGACCTTGTGTGTGTCTGTGTCTGTGTCCGTGTCTGTGTGTGATTACTGATATCATTACCCTGGTCAATACCCACATGTCCACATGTCGATCAAGGCATCGATGAGGCAACCTGTGGTGTGTGTGTGTGTGTGTGTGCGTGTGTGTGTGTGTGTACGTGTGTGTTGGGATATGGACCTGTTTAGGCTTTCGCTCAGTGCTTAGACCACACGTGGAGCTCAGCTAAAGATCAGATCCATGGCTGTATGACTCTAGCAGCTCTGACTTAAGAGCAGGCCCTGGAATCCATACGTCACTGTATCTACCATAGTTGCATAAAATGCATAAAGTTCTGGCGATAATGTCCAATAGGTGTGTAGTCACTGACTCCATCTTGGTCTGCTGTACAGTGGTGCATTGTGAAAACGGTCTACATTTGTGACGAATTCTTTCATGCTGGTGAAGACTATGTCACAGTCACTCTGTAGGCGTACAATGGCTCGAGGTTATGATACAGGCCCTGCAGACACTCAGAGCAGGGGAAACATGCAGCAAGTAAGTACTGTTAATTGCTTCATTGACAGATAGAGTGGTCGTCTTACTTTCTAATGCGGACTGAGTCACTTGTCCTTTAGGCTTTTGAATGCCCCTTGAGAAACATCTTCAGAACCATTTCAACAAGCTCTTATTCCTACACACTGCTAGCATGTCGAAGGAAGCATTAGTGTTCTATTGCATTTCAAACAGTATGTTCATGGAGATTCTCAACACCACAAGATTGACCAAAGTCAGACTATAGCTTGTGTGTTTGAATATGAACTGCTGTGCCAAGCCTAGAGGCCTCAATTCTTCCCTTCCTGTCCACAAATTCGGACACCCCTCCCCATCCCCTGGGGGTGTCCTGAGTCCCCTCATTACTGTTGCTATGGAAACCCCTCAACAGTTTTACAGCGCCCGAACAATCCCCCATCACCCCCCTCCCTTCCCTTCACTTCCCTTCCTTCCTCCCCAAACACGCAAATGATATGGGGACAAAGTCAAAATCACAGCGGCACCCAAGGCAGATGACTCCCAATGTTTTCTGAAATGGCTCAGAAGGCAATCACAGCCTGCCCCATACTTTGAAGTGAAGACCAACTCCCTCCTCCCCTCACAAACACACATGTACACATACTTATTTTCTCCCCTTTACAAATTTGGAAGACTTGATTTCCATGACAGGGGTATATCTTGGACATGATTCCCGCACTAAATCAGTTAGCATCTAATTAAACATGACATATTGATCTCAGGCCTCATTTTACTCTTCATGTTTCCCTTTGAAAGACTGCATGTTTTCATGTGTTGGATCACACACACCCTTCAGGTACACACCCGCGCACGCGCACGCGCACCCGCACACACACACGCACACACACACACACACACACACACACACACACACACACACACACACACACACACACACACACACACACACACACACACACACACACACACACACACACACACACACACACACACACACACACACACACACACACTCTTGATCAGTTCTCCCTGGCCCCATCTCCCCACTGTGATGTTTTAATCATGATGAGGTTTGTTTGTAATTATAAACCGTCTGAGACACCCATTTCAAAGCTGCGTAATGAGATTCAGGCCTATGGGTATCCTATGCAGCTTTTGAAAACGTAACCCTGTGTTTGCGTCTGTGTGTGTGCCTCCCCTCCACCCCTGCTACATCAAACGGAAGCCCTTTCTTTTTGAGGTGTCCGTGGTGCATTTGCACATATCCTTAAGGTCTGTGGGTCCCATTACCAAGGTCAAGATACCTTTATGGTCTTGGGTCCCAATACCAAGGTCAAGATACCTTTATGGTCTTTGGGTCCCAATACCAAGGTCAAGATACCTTTATGGTCTTTGGGTCCCAATACCAAGGTCAAGGCTAGACACTAACTGTTTGTGAGTGCCATGTAGCGAGTTCTTTGTTGTTTCACCCTTACAAACCTACAGCATGTAGAGTATAACAGCTGGCCTTTTGAAAGGTGAATGTCAGTCTCCCGGACACTAGTGGACAGTCAAAGGTTAAAAGATAACTTTTCACCGTTACCCACGTAATATATAATCTAGATTCCGGTATTATGCTGTTGACAGAGCCTTCTCTCTAGGAGATGGAAATTCAGTCGTAGTCCATAATGATAATATTGCTCTGTACTCTACTGTACGTCCTTCATTATCAACTTCATCAACTGAATGCGGGGGCAAATTTAACTTCTGTGTATTAAGATTTAAACATTAAGCTTCAATCCTTCTGATCAGTAAGTTTCGAGGGTTTTAAGTATGATCATTTCTCATGATGGTTGGCTAGCTGGCAATCTCTTTCCATCCAATTATTTGACATGGCCATCCACCTAACAATAGACTACCAAACCAAATTTGCCCTCATCATTCAATATCAAAGCAAATGAAATGAAATGGATCTGAAAATTCAAACGGAGCGGGGAAATCCCTCCCAGTTTGTCCTTTTCCTTGTTATTGTTTTTTTTTTTTAAGATCTCAGGGCAGATATACAAGCTTTCACTAATTACATTGCCTGAGCTTTTAATTCACAGAACACGCCCTCTCTCTCTTAGTACTTTATTTCATATCAGTAAAATTTGATTGAAAAGAGAGACTTAAGTAATATCACTGAGTGCTGCCAGGACTTCCTCCTCCTTTCTGATCTAATCACGGTTCATCTTAATCCTCTCCATTTTGTGTCAGCGATGGACAGTTTCCTGTGGGGTCATTCATCTGGCTTGGCGAAATGAGAAACCGTCAAGGTTAGTTGATAGCTCTCCTCTTCAGAAGCAGTCACCATAAATCTGGTGGAATCTGTTATTCATATCAGACTGGTACTGTTGTCTGTGCTCCTGAACTAAGGCAACGCCAGCCATTTTGTGAAAGTGGGAATTTTACGGACATGAGATGCATTTATTGTGGATTATGAAAGGCCGTTGGTGATCATACGGTGCCTTCAGAAAGTATTCAGACCCCTTAACCTTTTCCACGTTTTGTTACATTACAGCCTTATTCTAAAATGGATGAAAACATTTTAAAAACTCATCAATCTACACACAATAACCCATAATGACAAAGCCAAAACAGGTTTTTAGAAATGTTTTCAAATGTATAAATACATATAAAAGAAATACCTTATTTTCATAAGTATTCAGACCCTTTGCTATGAGACTCAAAATTGAGCTCAGGTGCATCCTGTTTCCATTGATCATCCTTGAGATGTTTCTACAACTTGATTGGAGTCCACCTGTAGTAAATGTAATTGATTGGACATGATTTGGAAAGGCACACTCTGTCTATGTGTGTGTGTGTGTGTGTGTGTGTGTGCAACCTTTATTTAACTAAGCAAGTCAAAACATTTTATTGACAAGGATGCCCTACACCGTCTAAACCCGGACAACGCTGTGCACCACCCTATGGGACACCCAACCACAGCTGGTTGTGATATAGCCTGGATTCGAACCAGGGTGTCTGTAGTGACACTGATATGCAGTACCTTAGACCACTGCGCCACTTATGAGCCCTATATAAGCCCTATATGTCGAGGCACAGATCTGGGGAATTGGCCTCCATTATTCTTGAATGGAAGAAGTTTAAAACCACCAAGACTCTTCCTAGAGCTGGCCGCCCAGCCAAACTGAGCAATCGGGGGAGAAGGGCCTTGGTCAGGGAGGTGACCAAGAACCCGATGGTCACTCTGATAGAGCTCTAGAGTTCCTCTGTGGAGATTGGAGACCCTTCCAGAAGTACAACCATCTCTGCAGCACTCCATCAACCATGGCCAGACGGAAGCCACTCCTCAGCAAACTCCACTTGGAGTTTGCCTAAAGGCATCTAAAGACTCTCAGGCCATGAGAAACAAAATTATCTGGTCTGATAAAACCAAGATTGAACTCTTTGGCCTGAATGCCAAACATCACGCCTGGAGGAAACCTGGCACCATCCCTACGGTGAAGCATAGTGGTGGCAGAATCATGTGGTGAGGATTTTTTTCAGCGGCAGAGAGATCCTTGATGAAAACCTGCTCCAGAGCGCTCTGGACCCCAGACTGGGGCAAAGGTTCACCTTCCAACTGGACGACTCTAAGCACACAGCTAAAACAACTCAAGAGTGGCTTCGGGACAAGTCTCTGAATGTCCTTGAGTGGCCCAGCCATAGTCCAGACTTGAACCCGATCGAACATCTCTGGAGAGACCTGAAAATAGCTTAGCAGCAATGCTCCCCATCCAATCTGACAGAGATTGAGGGGCTCTGCAGAGAAGAATGGGAGAAGCTTCCGAAATACAGGCGTGCCAAGCTTGTAGAGTCATACCCAAGAAGACTCTAGGCTGTAATTGCTGCCAAAGGTGCTTCAACAAAGTACAAAGGGTCTGAATACTTATGTAAATGTAATATTTCAGTTTTTTATTTTTAAGAAATTAGCAAAAATTCTAAAAACCTTGTTTTTGCTTTGTTATTTTTTAAATTGAACCTTTGTTGAACTAGCAAGTCAGTTAAGAACAAATTGTTATTTACACTAAGAGCCTAGGAACAGTGGGCTAACTGTCTTGATCAGAAAGACAAATTTATACCATGTCAGCTTTGGGATTCGATCTAGCAACGGTTACTGTCCCAACGCTCTAACCAGTAGGCTACCTGCCGTCATTATGGGGTATTGTGTGTAGATTGATGAGTGAAAAAAAATATGATTTAATCCATTTTAGAATAAGGCTGTAACCTAAATACTTCCCGAATGCACTGTAGCTAGACTATAACTATGAGGTCAGTTTGGGTGTCTAGGAGTCCTGTGTCAAATACATAGTTGTTCTCATTCAAATGCTGAGATTAGCTTGCAATAAAACCAAAAGAAAAGACCCCAAAAGTTCAAACTTCCCTCGGCATGCAAGCTCAATCAAGCACTCCTCAGAGGAATGTTAAAGAAAACAAGTTGAAGTCTGGTGATGACGGGTACTATTCTATTAAATGTTGTAGGTATTTTTGTTTCTCCCTCTGAAGAAAATAGATAACTTATTTGAAGAAGAGAGAAGAGGTTAATAGCAGGCAGTGTAGTAGATGATCAGTAGTTTCTGTTTCCCATTCCTATGAACCACTAAACCGCAAGCAAGGCCCTGCTTCACTTGAGTTACCACCTGCTGCAACTTACTACATGAATTATGAAACACAGCGTTTTCAGAAAACAACCTTGTACTTGTAGATTTTTTCTAAAGACCATGAAAGTAAAATGAAATGAATATATATTTTCTGTCAGGGGGGCAGTCAGAGAACTTGAAGGTACCATCTGTAAAATAATTTCCATTGAACAGATAAACACAGGTAGGGTAGCATCAGTAAATATGATTGACTGACAGACTTGATAGTCATGAAGGATTCTTCTCCCTGAATCAGCTCATATCAAAGGGAATGTGTGTGTTCCAAGCCCCTTGTAGCCTCGAGCTGTGAATCATACATTCAGAACAAATCTTGTTGCTCTTAAAGATATTCCTTTAATTTCAATGCTTAGGTAGAAAAAAAGGGGAGGAGGACAAATGAAGGTGAAAAAAACAGGTATGTTCTGTATGTAATACTTCTTCCAGCTATCCCTATTTACCATCAGTAAAAATATAATGTATACAGTATATATACATAATAATAATAATAATAATAATATACCACCTGGGCTTTAGTTCAGCCCACTAAAATCAGTTTTATTTTGAAAATGAAAAGCAATTTTCCTTGGGCTCTTATAATCCTTGGTAATAGTCAACCATGATTTTTCTAATCTTTAGATGCATTTTAAATCCATGCTGTAATGTCTTAACTCTCAGACAAGGTCAAATATCTTAGCAAATATGGCTTAAGCTTTGTTTTATATGAAAGAATTACATGATTACTACTGAAGAATTAATCACGTACTCTTCAGATCTCCCCAGATTGGGTTTGTGCTAAAGATTAGTATGGCCTAGATTTTCACGTGGCATTTACACTGACATGGTGGTTTGTTTAGAAAAGTACTGCTAAATAGAATATTTTAACTCCTTAGTGGAATACACAGCTTGATTGTTCCAGATATGTTATATATTTAGACACAGTACATACTGTATACAGTAAATATGCACAGTATATGTATATGGTTTAAAACGTGCCTTCAGAAAGTATTCACACCCCTTGACTATTTCGGTAACAGTTCATTTGAAGGGGTGCTTATTACAATGTAATTACACTGTAACAAGCATTTCAGTTGTCATAACTCATAGTTACACTGTAATAACATGTAACTGGTGGTAATTGCAGCCTGTAATTACAGAGGTGTAACAACGAATGCTTGTTACCGTGCTGGTTACAAATGGGAAGGTTTCCACTAAATTCACAAATGTAGTGTTTTGATCTTCTCAGCTGCTTCCGATTCAGTGATAACTATCACAATGTGGCAATCTCTTGTGTACAGATTTGGTGTCCCGAGATGACATAGGCTCTAATTACCTACCCGCGAACGCACGCTTCAAAAATTCCACTCAGTGTTGTGGCTAGCACTTGCCCCCAAAAGTATACCATCTGGGTTAACTTGGTTGAGTTTACAAAAACAGACAAGATGAAGGTCAACCTCAGTGAATGGGGTCTACCACGTAGGTGTCATCATCAAGTGGGAGGAAAAACACACAAGTACACCACAGATTACATACATAAGTACAATGCAATTACTAGGTGTTACACAGGATTTAGCTAGTTAAAGTGTAACTTGAGTGGTACTTACTTGTAATCAATGTGTACTTGTATAGTACATTACCATCCTGACAACCTGGCCCTAATTGTAAGGTTTCCGGAAGCACCATCCAAGTGGAAGGCTAAGCACACCTGTACACCACAGAGTACATGTAATACCTGCATAAGTACAATGTAATTACTAGGTGTTACAAAGGATTAAGCTAGTTAAAGTGAAGCGTATCTTGACGGCTGCTTACAGTACTTGTAATTATTGTGTACCTACAAAGTATGTTACTCATTCTTACAATCAAATCGTCAGCTTCTGAATGCGCCATCCAAGTATGAAAATAAATACACTAACCCACCACAGAGTACATAGCTTTAATATCTGTACAAGTAGAACATCTTTGGCGCTTGTTGTAACACAGGATTTAGCTATTTAAAGTGTAACTTTAAAGTTCCGTATCAGTAATTTCTATGTAATTACTTACTACTCATTACAAAGTCAAAATGCCTATAAACAAAAGATGAGCTTCTCCTTTCATGAAATTCAATGCACGTAAAAATACCTTACATTTCTTGGACAATTAAAATGATTTTTATTGTTAGACTAATCATCAAGTAACAACGGAAATTGACAACTCTGTATTCGTCTTCATCTGTTTCTTTGGCGTAAGCGTTGTCCCATCCTGGAGTCTGAGACGTTGTGGTAGAGAAGAAGAATCTGTGGTAGAGAAGAAGAACGTAGCTAAGACAATTTACATTACTACTAGTTAACATTATCATGATTTCTATTGTTTAGACTTGCTACCGAGCTAGTTGTTGTGTTATCCAGCTGGAAATAATAGTTATTGCTAACACTAATAAGTTATCCCCAAAAAATTCAAGATGGCGTAGCAGTAGGACGTGTGTGTTTCTCTTTGTCTTATCCCGTGTCGTATCCCGTGTAAATAGCCTGTCTTTTTCATATATACAGTGCCTTGCGAAAGTATTCGGCCCCCTTGAACTTTGCGACCTTTTGCCACATTTCAGGCTTCAAACATAAAGATATAAAACTGTATTTTTTTGTGAAGAATCAACAACAAGTGGGACACAATCATGAAGTGGAACGACATTTATTGGATATTTCAAATTTTTTTAACAAATCAAAAACTGAAAAATTGGGCGTGCAAAATTATTCAGCCCCCTTAAGTTAATACTTTGTAGCGCCACCTTTTGCTGCGATTACAGCTGTAAGTCGCTTGGGGTATGTCTCTATCAGTTTTGCACATTGAGAGACTGAAATTTTTTCCCATTCCTCCTTGCAAAACAGCTCGAGCTCAGTGAGGTTGGATGGAGAGCATTTGTGAACAGCAGTTTTCAGTTCTTTCCACAGATTCTCGATTGGATTCAGGTCTGGACTTTGACTTGGCCATTCTAACACCTGGATATGTTTATTTTTGAACCATTCCATTGTAGATTTTGCTTTATGTTTTGGATCATTGTCTTGTTGGAAGACAAATCTCCGTCCCAGTCTCAGGTCTTTTGCAGACTCCATCAGGTTTTTTTCCAGAATGGTCCTGTATTTGGCTCCATCCATCTTCCCATCAATTTTAACCATCTTCCCTGTCCCCGCTGAAGAAAATCAGGCCCAAACCATGACGCTGCCACCACCATGTTTGACAGTGGGGATGGTGTGTTCAGGGTGATGAGCTGTGTTGCTTTTACGCCAAACATAACGTTTTGCATTGTTGCCAAAAAGTTACATTTTGGTTTCATCTGACCAGAGCACCTTCTTCCACATGTTTGGTGTGTCTCCCAGGTGGCTTGTGGCAAACTTTAAACAACACTTTTTATGGATATCTTTAAGAAATGGCTTTCTTCTTGCCACTCTTCCATAAAGGCCAGATTTGTGCAATATACGACTGATTGTTGTCCTATGGACAGAGTCTCCCACCTCAGCTGTAGATCTCTGCAGTTCATCCAGAGTGATCAGGGACGGCCAGGTCTTGGTAGATTTGCAGTGGTCTGATACTCCTTCCATTTCATTATTATCACTTGCACAGTGCTCCTTGGGATGTTTAAAGCTTGGGAAATCTTTTTGTATCCAAATCCGGCTTTAAACTTCTTCACAACAGTATCTCGGACCTGCCTGGTGTGTTCCTTGTTCTTCATGATGCTCTCTGCGCTTTTAACGGACCTCTGAGACTATCACAGTGCAGGTGCATTTATACGGAGACTTGATTACACACAGGTGGATTGTATTTATCATCATTAGTCATTTAGGTCAACATTGGATCATTCAGAGATCCTCACTGAACTTCTGGAGAGAGTTTGCTGCACTGAAAGTAAAGGGGCTGAATAATTTTGCACGCCCAATTCTTCAGTTTTTGATTTGTTAAAAAAGTTTGAAATATCCAATAAATGTCGTTCTACTTCATGATTGTGTCCCACTTGTTGTTGATTCTTCACAAAAAAATAATACAGTTTTATATCTTTATGTTTGAAGCCTGAAATGTGGCAAAAGGTCGCAAAGTTCAAGGGGGCCGAATACTTTCGCAAGGCGCTGTATGTTAATCTCACTTTCTATCTATGAACTAAATATACTTTCCTGCAACCCGCTTCACCCAATGTGATACGGATCTGCTATTTTTATTCCTGATAACTGGAACTTCCATCAGGAACTAGCCAGCTAACTAGCTACTAGTCTTTTTTAGCCACGGCTAGCGGTCTTCACCTTTTTTTGGCTCACCAGCCAGCCAGCCTTAGTTCGGACAACACCTGGCTGTCTGCACAGCTTGATATCAACCCAGAGCATATCGGACTGATTCTCTCTACCACATCTCCCAATTCCTGCCACTCTGGATAATTACACCGGATCATCGCAGCTAGCTATCTGCAAATGAGTGGCTACTGTTCGCTAATGCCTCTGTCCCAAAGCAAGGACCAGCTAGCCTCGAGATAGCCAGCAAATTCTAGGGCTACAATACCTCCTTTGCCAATTGGCCTGGACCCTTTATTGTCGACACGGAGCCCAGCCGATCTATTATGACTGGACTGCCGACGTGATCGCCCGATGTGGTCTGTTACGATGTCGCCAAAGAATCATCTACTAGCCCCGGACCGCTAGCTTTTCCGGATGCTGTGTCCCCTGCGCACCTAGCGTAGTAGTGAATGGCACAATGACTCACCTATTGCTGCTCTTTTGACCCTATGATCACTCAGCTACACAGATGATGCCCCCTGGACTGTTTCAATAACACGATACCTTATTTTGTTTACCTGTCGGCCCCAGCCTCGAACTCAGGTCCTGTATGTACCTAACTGACCCGCTCTGCCCATTCATCGCCATTTACCCGTTGTTGTCTTAGCTCTCCTGGTCCACACCTGTGTTTGCTTTATGCCTCTCTCTAATGTCAATATGCCTTGTCTACTGTTGTCTTGGCTAGTTCTTACTGTTCTGTTTCACTGTAGAGCCCACAGTCCCGCTCAAAATGCCTTAGATAGCTCTTTTGTCCCACCCCATACACATGCGGAGACCTCACCTGGCTTAACTGGTGCCTCCAGAGACGAAACCTCTCTCATCGTCACTCAACGCCTAGGTTTACCTCCACTGTACTCACATCCTACCATACCATTGTCTGTACATTATGCCCTGAATCTTTTCTACCACACCCAGAAATCTGCTCCTTTTATTCTCTGTCCCTAACGCACTGAACGACCAGTTATTATAGCCTTTAGCCATACCCTTATCCTACTCCTGCTCTGTTCTTCTGGTGATGTAAAGGTTAACCCAGGCCCTGTAGCCCCCAGTTCCACTCCTATTCCCCAGGCACTATCTTTTGTTGACTTCTGTAACCGTAAAAGCCTTGGTTTCATGCATGTTAACACCAGAAGCCTCCTCCCTAAGTTTGTTTTGTTCACTTTAGCACACTCCACCAACCCTGATGTCCTAGCCGTGTCTGAATCCTGGCTTAGGAAGACCACCAAAAATTCTGAAATTTCCATCCCCAACTACAACATTTTCCGCTAAGATAGAACTGCCAAAGGGGGTGGAGTTGCAATCTACTACAGAGGCCTGCAGAGTTTGGTCATGTTATACAGGTCTGTGCCCAAACATTTCGATCTTCTACGTTTAAAAACCCAAATGTGTTATTGACTGTAGGTTTGTTTATCCCATGTGTAACTCTGTGTTGTTTGTGGTGCACTGCTTTTCTTTATCTTGGCCAGGTCGCAGTTGTAAATGAGAACGTGTTCTTAACTGGCCTACCTGGTTAAATAAATCCTGTTTTTACAACGGGCCGCCCCCAGGTGTTAAGGGTAGGTAACAACACATCCGCCACACTGATCCTCAACACAGGGACCATTCAGGGGTGTGTTCTCAGTCCCGTCCTGTACTCCCTGTTCACTCATGACTGCACGGCCAGGCACGACTCCAACACCATCATTAAGTTTGTCGATGACACATAAGTGGTAGGCCTGATAACCGACATCAACGAGACCGCCTATAGGTCAGAGACCTGTCCGTGTGGTGCCAGGACAACAACCTCTCCCTGAACGTGATCAAGACAAAGGAGAGGATTGTGGAATACAGGAAAAGGAGGACCGAGCACACCCCCATTCTCATCGATTGGGCAGTTGTGGAGCAGGTTGAGCGCTTCAAGTTCCTTGGTGTCCACATCACCAACAAACTAACATGGTCCAAGCACACCAAGACAGTCGTGACGAGGGCACAGCAAAACCTATTCTCCCTCAGGAGACTGAAAAGATTTGACATGGGTCCTCAGATCCTCAAAAGGATCTACAGCTGCACCATCGAGAGCATCCTGACTGTTTGCATCACTGCCTGGTATGGCAACTGCTCGGCCTCCGACAGCAAGGCACTAAAGAGGGTAGTGCGTACGGCCCAGTACATCACTGGGGCCAAGTTTCCTGGCATCCAGGACCTCTATACCAGGCGGTGTCAGAGGAAGGCCCTAAAAATTGTCTAAGACTCCAGCCACTCTAGTCATGTGCTCAACAAAAACAAGGGCACCCCCCAAAATAAATCCCACAACTGTGTCACAGACTCTTGGGCAATTTTTACAAGAAGAGGGGAAAGTAGCGCAGTCCAATGAATAAATATCGCAAAACTATTTTGAACTGGAATAAATGCTTCACTTACAATTCCAGTGAATATAGAAGATATACTTCCGCCCTACCATTACTATATCCAACCCAACTCCATATGATGCCACTCTCATGCATCCTACGTACCATTACTATATCCAACCCAACTCCATATGATGCCACTCTCATGCATCCTACGTACCATTACTATATCCAACCCAACTCCATATGATGCCACTCTCATGCATCCTACGTACCATTACTATATCCAACCCAACTCCATATGATGCCACTCTCATGCATCCTACGTAACATTACTATATCCAACCCAACTCCATATGATGCCACTCTCATGCATCCTACGTACCATTACTATATCCAACCCAACTCCATATGATGCCACTCTCATGCATCCTACGTACCATTACTATATCCAACCCAACTCCATATGATGCCACTCTCATGCATCCTACGTACCATTAATATATCCAACCCAACTCCATATGATGCCACTCTCATGCATCCTACGTACCATTACTATATCCAACCCAACTCCATATGATGCCACTCTCATGCATCCTACGTACCATTAATATATCCAACCCAACTCCATATGATGCCACTCTCATGCATCCTACGTACCATTAATATATCCAACCCAACTCCATATGATGCCACTCTCATACATCCTACGTACCATTAATATATCCAACCCAACTCCATATGATGCCACTCTCATGCATCCTACGTACCATTAATATATCCAACCCAACTCCATATGATGCCACTCTCATGCATCCTACGTACCATTAATATATCCAACCCAACTCCATATGATGCCACTCTCATGCATCCTACGTACCATTAATATATCCAACCCAACTCCATATGATGCCACTATCATGCATCCTACGTACCATTACTATATCCAACCCAACTTCACGTGTTGCCACTATCTTGTATCCCAGTTTAAATAAATAAATAAACTGCGTTTTACACTGGCATTTGGAGTCATTCATGTTAGCAGCCAATATCAACTAGGGATGTATAATGTCACTTCTCTGTAGTCCAGAGAAAGCAAATTCATATGGCGTATTGGAACAGGATCGGATGGAAAAGCATGTTCTGTCTGCACAGTGGCCATCACTTTGGAGGGCAGCATTCCAGCAGAGTGCTCATTGCCAGCCGGGTAGCCCTGTTCTTCCTCACAAATATCTTAATAAATTTGCTAGAATATGTTTGCTAAACTGTATTTTATAGGCAGGATAAACGTAGGCCTACTCTGTTTTTGTCAGGCAAAACTGGAACAAAACTGGGCCTCCTGAGTGGCGCAACAGTCTAAGGCATTGCATTGCCGTTCTTGTGGCGTCACTACAGTCCCGGCTTTGATCCCAGGCTGTGTCACAGCCGGCCGTGAACCTTGAGGCGGTGCACAACTGGCCCTGCGTCATCCTGATTAGGGAAGGGTTTGGCCGGCCGGGATTTCCTTGTCCCATTGTGCTCTAGCGACTCCTTGGGGCGGGCCGGGTGCCAGCAAGCTGACTTGATCGCCAACTGAACAGTGTTTCCTCCGACACATTGGTTCGGCTGGTTTCCGGGTTAAGTGAGCAGTGTGTGAAGAAGCAGTGTGGGTTGTGTTTTGAAAGAGGACGCATGGCTCTCAACCTTCGCCTCTCCCAAGTCCATACGGGAGTTGCAGCGATGGGACAAGACTGTAACTACCAATTGGATATCATGAAAAAGGGTGTAAAAAACTTTTGGGGGAAATTATACCACCACCAAAAAGCCCACTTTGGAGGGTGGAAGGCCAAATGGACACACATGTACAGTATGCTCTGCACAGGTAGAGCCCTATCTGTGCACGCTTGCTGACAGTGGTGCAGGATCTCCTGCAGTATGTCTGTTCAATACTGGACCAGATAATCAGCTTCCTCCTCACGCTTCCATGTTTATGTTCACCCAAAAGGGCATTCCTTATTCATGTCGACTTTTATAAACTGTCTGTGTGTCTGTGTGTGCGTGTCCCCATGTGCCTGTGTGCTCCTGTGTGCAATGTGCATACATGTGTGTGAGTGTATGTGTGGGGGTGTGTGTGCATGTCTGCATGTGCGTGTTTAGTTTTCCTCTTGCTCTGCTTGTCAAAACAAACTCTGCTTTATAATTCATGTGATTTACGATGTATCAGAAGAATAAAGTATAGCTTCTCTCAGCTAGCCATGTAGACTCTCACTACTGATACAGTTCAACAAGATGTAGGCCCAGATGTATTAGAGGATTCCATTCACAAACCAACTCATGTTTTATGCACAATACATCTAAAAGAACTGGGAATCTTAAAGTTTTGTCACTGTCACCCTCCAGCTGTCAATGGTCAGTATTGATGTGTGATGATAAGTTTGTTTGTAAATTGCTGGTATATGATACAAATACACTGCATGCATGCATATGAATGATTGTGAACTTTAACTATACTGAAGACACGGAAAAGCTCTTATTTTTCACTGATGTGACTGTAACCTAACCTTATACGTAATGAGAATTGTGATATTATTATTAATGGTAAATCATATTATTATAATTTAGCAAAACATTCATGGTTATCCTATATGATTATGTTTCATTACAGCCCAATTCCCTGTCTCCAAGTCTTCTGACTTTGCCATTGTGTCTGTCCATATGGTCACATGTTGTAATGTTGAGTACTGTGCCTTTTACTGCAGACTGCAGATGTAAGGTTCTGTATTTATTTTCTTAGTCAACATTGTGTTCTGTTTCGTTGTGCTCTTGAACACAGCCCTGTCTTTCATTTCCATCGCGTCAACCCTGTCTCGTGCCGCCTCCAGTTAACCCGTCAGGATAACATCTCCTCGTCCTTCCATGTGTCTCTGTTAAAACCAGTCACCTCCAGTTACCCCGTCAGGATAACATCTCCTCGTCCTTCCATGTGTCTCTGTTAAAACCAGTCACCTCCAGTTACCCCGTCAGGATAACATCTCCTCGTCCTTCCATGTGTCTCTGTTAAAACCAGTCCCCTCCAGTTACCCCCGTCAGTATAACATCTCCTCGTCCTTCCATGTGTCTCTGTTAAAACCAGTCACCTCCAGTTACCCCGTCAGGATAACATCTCCTCGTCCTTCCATGTGTCTCTGTTAAAACTAGTCACCTCCAGTTACCCCGTCAGGATAATATCTCCTCGTCCTTCCATGTGTCTCTCTTAAAACCAGTCACCTCCAGTTACCCCCGTCAGTATAACATCTCCTCGTCCTTCCATGTGTCTCTGTTAAAACCAGTCACCTCCAGTTACCCCGTCAGGATAACATCTCCTCGTCCTTCCATGTGTCTCTGTTAAAACCAGTCACCTCCAGTTACCCCGTCAGGATAACATCTCCTCGTCCTTCCATGTGTCTCTGTTAAAACCAGTCACCTCCAGTTACCCCGTCAGGATAACATCTCCTCGTCCTTCCATGTGTCTCTGTTAAAACCAGTCACCTCCAGTTACCCCGTCAGGATAACATCTCCTCGTCCTTCCATGTGTCTCTGTTAAAACCAGTCACCTCCAGTTACCCTGTCAGGATTACATCTCCTCGTCCTTCCATGTGTCTCTGTTAAAACCAGTCACCTCCAGTTACCCCGTCAGTATAACATCGCCTCGTCCTTCCATGTGTCTCTGTTAAAACCAGTCACCTCCAGTCCTCTTCATCCTAAAGTTTTAACCCGCAGTGCGCCCCCACCGCTGGACGTCAGAGGGGAACCTGCCTACGCCATACAGGCCATTCTTGATTCCAAATGCCTGAGAGATCCACTATCTAGTGGACTGGGAAGGTTATGGGCCTGAAGACCGGTCCTAGGTCTCCGACAAGGACATCCTCGACACAGAGATGATTCAGGCATTCCACCGAAACTGTCCGGATCGTCTCGCTCCCCGACATCGGGGTCGACCCCTGAACAGACCCACTGGACATCAGCCTCAACGCAGAACGTCGGGTCAGTCCACGACCTTGTCGAACCAGCGGCCGCCTCTGCTCCCCCGTTCCACCTTCCAGTGCTGTTGGGTCGTCAGGACTGACCCAAATAGGGGTACGCACAATGCCGTCAGTGGTACGCCAAATAAAAATTTGATTTTTTTTCTTCACATTTTCAAACAGTCGATTTATATATTTTTTTCTCGCCTGAGTAGCCTCGTTTTACTGACAAAAATAAAATGACTCCATCTAGTGTTCAGCAAAATAACAACACAATGTCAAATACAGGTAGCCTAGTCAAATAATTAACATCCAATCATATTAACCGTTATTCTCTTGTGGGAATTCCACTGACGGTCCGTATGTAGCCAAACGTAGCTGCTGCTCATGTTGGTATCTGTACTGATGGCGCAAAAGCCATGACAGGGAGACACAGTGGAGTGGTAACGCGAGTGCAAGCAGTTGCTCCCGACAACACTTGGGTACACTGCAGCATCCACCAAGAGGCTCTTGCTGCTAAGGGAATGCCTGACAGCTTAAAATATGTTTTGGACACTACAGTGAAAATGAATAACTTTGTTAAAGCAAGGCCCCTGAACTGTCATGTATTTTCTGCACTATGCAATAATATGGGCAGGGACCATGTAACACTTTTACAACATACAGAAGTGCGCTGGTTATCAAGGGGCAAAGTATTGACACGTTTATTTTAATTGAGAGACGAGTTTAAAGTTTTCAATACTGACCATAATTTTCATTTGTCTGACCGCTTGCATGATGATGAATTTCTCACATGACTGGCCTATCTGGGTGATGTTTTTTCTCGCCTGAATGATTTGAATCTAGGATTACAGGGACTGTCCGCAACTATATTCAATGTGCAGGACACAATTGAGGCCATGATTTAGAATTTGGAGCTCTTCTCTGTCTGCATTAACAAGAACAACACACAGGTCTTTCCATCATTGTATGATGTTTTGTGTGCAAAAGAACTCGAGCTTACAGACACCCAAGTGAGTTGGGTGCAAAATTACGCAGGTACTTTCCCAAAACGGATGACACAAACAACTGGATTCATTATCCCTTTCATGCCCTGCCTCCAGTCCACTTACTGATATCTGAACAAGAGAGCCTCATCGAAATTGCAACAAGCGATTTTGTGAAAATTGAATTTAATCAGAAGCCACTGCCAGATTTCTGGATTGGGCTGCGCTCATAGTATTCTGCCTTGGCAAATTGCACTGTTAAGACACTGACGCCCTTTGCAACTACGCACCTATATGAGAGTTGAATCTCGGCCCTCACTACCATGTAAACTAAATACAGGCACAGAATGTGTGTGGAACATGATTTAAGACTGGGACTCTCTCCAATGCAACCCAACATTGCAGAGTTATGGGCATCCTTTCAAGCACACCCTTCTCATTAACCTGTGGTGAGTTATTCACAATTTTCGATGAACACATAAGATTTTATATGTAAGATGGTTCAATAAAGAGCTAAATTATTGATTATTATTATATTACTAGTTGTGCCCTGGTCCTATAAGAACTCTTTTCCACTTCCCATGAGCCAGGATGTGACAAAAACTCACACTCATTCTTATGTTTAATAAATGTCTCATATAATGTGGGTGGCAGGCTTAGAATGATTGCAAAAAACAACATTTGAGAGTGTGCTGACCCTGGTGCTAGAGGGGTATGCAGCTGGAGGTTGAATGTTTGAAGGGGTACGGGACTATAAAAAGTTTGGTAACCACTCTATTAGTCTATAGGACGCCACTAAATTAGAGGACATTTTAATGCTGTGCTTGGGTGTGACTGGGAGCTGTATTGGTCAAGATGGCTAGTTATATTATATTACTCAATGCAAATGTATCAGTAAAATCTCATTATGTGGCACTGTAAAAAAATGCATTGGGATCAGCGGGATATGTACACGCGCCTATGTGCGCAGACCTATGCACACACACGCACACACACTCCATACACACACAAACACACTCCAAACAGACACACACAGACACGCACACACTTCACAGACACACACACAAACACACATACACGGATGCACCCCAACCCCCCAAAACTGGATTCATCTCAGCTCCGTCAGACACCAGAAAAAACATTTCATTTGTACAATTATTGTCCAGCAAGTGTCTAAAGGCCTTGATTGTTTTAATTATAACATCAGATTATTAAAATATGCAATACAAAATATCTAAAGATATTTTTGTTTTATTTTCTAGCACTATTGAATGTTCCTGGTTGAGTTTTTCTAGAGTTAGAACATTTAGCAACATTAATAAACATTATCCCTTAGTTCTAGCCCAGCAAATGCTTACATGTTTTAAGTATATGTGATTAACATATATAGAGTTGAAGTTGGAAGTTTACATACACCTTAGCCATGGGACAAAGATCATACTTTTTTGTCCTCTGGTCTGATGAAACAAAAATAGAACTGTTTGGCCATAATGGCCATCATTATGTTTGGAGGAAAAAGGGGGAGGCTTGCAAGTCCGAAGAACACCATCCCAACTGTGAAGCACGGTGGTGGCAGCATCATGTTGTGAGGGTGCTTTGCTGCAGGAGGGACTGGTGCACTTCACGAAATAGATGGCATCATGGGGTAGGAAAATTATGTGGATATATTGAAGCAACATCTCAAGACATCAGTCAGGAAGTTTGAGGAGAGTGCACAGTCTTGAACATAAATAAATTAATTAATTAATTAATTAACAAATTAGGCACATTTTGCCAGTCTAAATATCTATCTATATATATCTATCTATCTATCTATCTATCTATATCTATATCTATCTCTCTCTCTCTATATATATATATATATATATACAGTGCCTTGCGAAAGTATTCGGCCCCCTTGAACTTTGCGACCTTTTGCCACATTTCAGGCTTCAAACATAAAGATATAAAACTGTATTTTTTTTTGAAGAATCAACAACAAGTGGGACACAATCATGAAGTGGAACGACATTTATTGGATATTTCAAACTTTTTTAACAAATAAAAAACTAAAAAATTGGGCGTGCAAAATTATTCAGCCCCTTTACTTTCAGTGCAGCAAACTCTCTCCAGAAGTTCAGTGAGGATCTCTGAATGATCCAATGTTGACCTAAATGACTAATGATGATAAATACAATCCACCTGTGTGTAATCAAGTCTCCGTATAAATGCACCTGCACTGTGATAGTCTCAGAGGTCCGTTAAAAGCGCAGAGAGCATCACGAAGAACAAGGAACACACCAGGCAGGTCCGAGATACTGTTGTGAAGAAGTTTAAAGCCGGATTTGGATACAAAATATTTCCCAAGCTTTAAACATCCCAAGGAGCACTGTGCAAGCGATAATATTGAAATGGAAGGAGTATCAGACCACTGCAAATCTACCAAGACCTGGCCGTCCCTCTAAACTTTCAGCTCATACAAGGAGAAGACTGATCAGAGATGCAGCCAAGAGGCCCATGATCACTCTGGATGAACTGCAGAGATCTACAGCTGAGGTGGGAGACTCTGTCCATAGGACAACAATCAGTCGTATATTGCACAAATCTGGCCTTTATGGAAGAGTGGCAAGAAGAAAGCCATTTCTTAAAGATATCCATAAAAAGTGTTGTTTAAAGTTTGCCACAAGCCACCTGGGAGACACACCAAACATGTGGAAGAAGGTGCTCTGGTCAGATGAAACCAAAATTGAACTTTTTGGCAACAATGCACCGTATATATATAGAAATATATATATATATATACGCAGCATATATACATCATATATATACAGTTGAAGTCGGAAGTTTACGTACAGCTTAGCTAAATACATTTTAACTCAGTTTTTCACAATTCTTGACATTTAATCTTAGTAAAAATTATCTGTCTTAGGTCAGTTAGTATCACCACTGCATTTTAAGAATGTGAAATGTCAGAATAATAGTAGAAAGAATGATTTATTTCAGCTTTTATTTCTTTCATCACATTCCCAGTGGGTCAGAAGTTTACATACACTCAATTAGTATTTGGTAGCATTGCCTTAAAATTGTTTAACTTCGGTCAAACATTTCGGGTAGCTTCCCACAATAAGTTGGGTGAATTTTGTCCCATTCCTCCTGACAGAGCTGGTGTAACTGAGTCAGGTTTGTAGGCCTCCTTGCTGGCACATGCTTTTTCAGTTCTGACCACAAATTTTCTATAGGATTGAGGTCAGGGCTTTGTGATGGCCACTCCAATACCTTGACTTTGTTGTCCTTAATCCATTTTGCCTGACGTCTTGAGATGTTGCTTCAATATATCCACATAATTTTCCTACCTCATGATGCCATCTGTTTTGTGAAGTGCACCAGTCCCTCCTGCAGCAAAGCACCCCCACAACATGATGCTGCCACCCCCATGCTTCACAGTTGGGATGGTGTTATTCGGCTTGCAAGCCTCCCCCTTTTTCCTCCAAACACAATGATTGTCATTATGGCCAAACAGTTCTATATTTGTTTCATCAGACCAGAGGACATTTCTCCAAAAAGTACGATCTTTGTCCCATGTGCAGTTGCAAACCATAGTCTGGCTTTTTCATGGCAGTTTTGGAGCAGTGGCTTTTTCCTTGCTGAACGGTTTTTCAGGTTATGTCGATGTAGGACTCGTTTTACTGTGGATACAAATATATTTGCACCTATTTCCTCCAGCATCTTCACAAGGTCCTATGCTGGTGTTCTGGGATTGATTTGCACTTTTCACACCAAAGTAATTTAATCTCTAGGAGACAGAACGTGTCTCCTTCCTGAGAGGTATGACGGCTGCGTGGTCCCATGGTGTTTATACTTGCATACTATTGTTTGTACAGATGAACGTGGTACCTTCAGGCGTTTGGAAATTGCTTCCAAGGATGAACCAGACTTGTGGAGGTCTATAATTTTTTTCTGAGGTCTTGGCTGATTTCTTTTGATTTTCCCATGATGTCAAGCAAAGATGCACTGAGTTTGAAGGTAGGCCTTGAAATACATCCACAGGTACACGTCCCAATTGACTCAAATGATGTCAATTAGCCTATCAGAAGCTTCTAAAGCCATGACATAATTGTCTGGAATTTTCCAAGCTGTTTAAAGGCACAGTCAACTTAGTTTATGTGAACTTCTGACCCACTGAAATTTTGATACAGTGAAATAATCTGTTTGTAAACAATTGTTGGAAAAATGACTTGTGTCATGCACAACGTAGATGTCCTAACCGACTTGTCAAAATTATAGTTTGTTATCAAGACATTTGTGGAGTGGTTGACAAACAAGTTTTAATGACTCCAACGTAAGTGTATGTAATCTTCATACTTCAAATGTACATTTTAAGTTCAAATAATGCAAATAAATAAAAATCAACTATAAAAATAAAGGATTTTCCAGACTGTTAAGTATCCCTGAACTAATTTTCTGCTATTCTACACATTTTGCCATGTGCTCAGAGAAACATTTTCAGTTTTAAAGTTAATTTCCTGTAATTCTAAAAATGTCTTTAATGGCTTATGATGTGTTTAAAGGCTCTCTGGAGGGTCCGACCTGCGGGGTTTGTTTTTTGGGAGGTTGGGGATCCCTAAAGCTCATGTG
Organism: Oncorhynchus mykiss; assembly: GCF_013265735.2. Taxonomy (NCBI): domain Eukaryota; kingdom Metazoa; phylum Chordata; class Actinopteri; order Salmoniformes; family Salmonidae; genus Oncorhynchus; species Oncorhynchus mykiss. Next base: position 18,662,850 of record NC_048575.1, on the reverse strand, counting down.
ACCCGTCTTGCGTGGGCTGCGGGGGTGTGTGCTACAACAGCTACACACACACCCCTGCACACATACACATGCCCTGCGCCCATCGCATTCTGATCTGATCCGTCAAAACTCGTTAGGCCTTAAAACATATTTCCAACAGACACCCAGCATCTCCATTAGCAAACCGCCAATTATAGCTGAGCAATATTCGCCCACCTGCCTGCCACAGATTACCATATGATTGAAGCGATCAGATGAAATGAGAGCATTTTGGCACTGTTCAAAAATTCATAGTGCAGAGCCAGATCTCTGGGAAAAGCACTCAAATGAAAGCACAGTGTTTTAACTGGTATTTCTGGAAATTTGGTGTGATTGTAAGGTTATGCTTTTTAAAATCATTGGTTTAATGGATACCTTTTTCATACCATTGTCGGCAGTTTTACTGGGGTTTGGAATGGCAGTGGATGTGTATGTTTTTATATGATGCAGTGATGACAGTGATATATATTTTTGTGTAGGAGGTAAAGTCATGCTAACTATTGTCAAAACGAACAAGTATTTAACTGTATCCATTGAATTATATGGATGGAATTTTATGTCAGTTTATCGGTTTCTCCTCTCTCTCTCTCTCTTTCTCTTTCTCTTTCTCTCTCTCTCTCTATCTCTCTCTCTCTCTCTCTCGCTCTCTCTCTCTCTCTCTCTCTCTCTCTCTCTCTCTCTCTCTCTCTCTCTCTCTCTCTCTCTCTCTCTTTCTTTCTTTCTTTCTTTCTCTCTCTCTCTCACTCTCTATCATTCTCTCTTCCCCCAATTCCACTCACTCCCCTCTTTCTCTCCCTTCCAATCATTTCCTTTCCTCCCTCTGTGTCAGTCATTAATGTCTTCACAAATTTGTTTGTGGATCCTAGTGGTCAGTCTTCAATCAGGTCAGAGGAAGAAGTAGGGCAATTGATGTGAATCTTAGCATATGTCAATCACAGTATTATAACAAGGCCAGTGCTCTAAAAGCACATGAGTGATCAGCTGGGGTCCTATGGACACACACGCGCACACACGCGCACACGCGCACACACACACACACACACACACACACACACACACACACACACACACACAGGGGTGTCAGGAACCCCAAAAAAATCTGAAGTGGCACAAAGTACATGAGGATGGCAGGGGGGTGGTCCGGAGGGGGGACCTATCTGCTAGCTAAGCCAACTTAATTAAATTGCTTGGTGGCTTGTAGTATTACAGAGAAACAACTAAATATTTAAAAAACATGTTTTTTTAAACAGGACAGGGGCACAGGGGCACATCTGAAGGGGCATGTGCCCCTGTGCCCCCTATCGGCATGACGCCTCTGCGCACACACACACACACACACACACACAGTCTGCATGCTTTAGCCTGGCTGGGCGACCCAGTCGATCAATAGTTCATTAGCCAGGATTGTCTTGTGTCCATGCAGCCTTGAATATGGCCCTTAATTACTATTGCATTAGGCCAGACCAGACCCAACACTCAGCTGGGGACAGCTAGACCTAACAAAGCCTTACACACACACACACACACACACACACACACACACACACACACACACACACACACACACACACACACACACACACACACACACACACACACACACACACACACACACACACACATACAAAGAGACAAACATACACAAACACACCGCCTAGAGGGTGGACTGAAGAGAGGAGAGGAGAACGGGGAAAACGGGTTAAGGAGGAAGGGGGGGGGGGGGGGCAAAGATTTATTTATTTATTTGACAGGGACAATGGACATCAATTAACACTTCTGTAAATGTCCCAGATTTAGCCAGCTGGTTAGTTTTCATCAGTAGGCCCTGGGAAGATAGATACAAACTAGATAGATCATTATTGGGGGTAAGGAAGCAGAGTTTGGGGAAGGGGATCAGATAGGGACATGGAGGGTTTAGGAGAAGGGGTTTGGGTTTTAGGTGGTACACTGTAAAGGGTGGCATTTGAAGCCAGATAAAAAGGTTGTACGTGTAAATGTCACTGTTCCAGCTGAGTGTATGTTTGTGTTGTATCAACATTTAATCAAGTAATCAATACATGTCTAACAAATAGTCTGTACTTTGACTCTAGTCTGTAGTCTGTATTGTCTGCTATTAGTTAGAAATGTAGACAATGAAACCATTGCCTCTTAGCGGAGAAGATACTGTAGGGGGCAGAGAGTAGGGAGGGGGGTCATTCAATGTATGCTAAAGTACATTAGGAAAAGGCAGAAGGGATGAGAGAGCACTGAGGTTTAGGTTGATTCACCTCAACTGCACTCTTAGAAAAAAGGTGTTTGGTAGAACCATGTAGGGTTCTTTGGTTTATCCCCATAGGGGAACCCTTCAAATCAAATCAAATCAAATTTTATTTGTCACATACACATGGTTAGCAGATGTTAATGCGAGTGTAGCGAAATGCTTATTGATGCTAGGTTGAAAAGAACCCTTTGCAGAGGGTAGTACCTAGAACTCTCTATTTAGGATTCATCATAGAACGCCCTGTAAATGGTTCTACCCCTTTGAATGGTCCTTTGTTTCAGGGTCTAGTTATGCCCTAGTACAGTAATGTTAGGAAACTCTTGGTTTACAGGCCACATCAGGCCTGCAAGTCACATTATGCTGTCTTGCAAAGTGATGAATAATTCCTATTAGAATCCAGCCAGAGTGAGGATATCCAACAATTTCAACTTTTAATCACCCACAACCTGCATTCGGTATGACTGCCAGGGTAGGGATGATTGATGATTGATTTGATTTGATTGATTTTATTAGGATCTCTTTTAGTCCCCATTTGGATGAGACTCATCTAATTCATCTAAACTTGAACAATACTCTCATGAAAGGGTGCAATAAGTACAACTACTAACAGATTGGATTTGTTTAGAAAAATGTATGTTATTTATAGCGTAAGATTAATCAACCAATCAATGTACACACAAAGACACACATATTGAAACAAACAATTGTGAAAATCAAACTGCAATAGAGCATGCTGGGAAATATGATGATGATGGTCGTGGTTTTGAGTGTTTTACTCTACACAGAGTAAAGATGACACAATCACCCTCAACTCTGGTTATTAACGCCAACATTGGGGTTATTTTACACCGCTGAGTGTTTAGTTAATTCAACTCCTGAATCAACACTAGAAATATTACACTGAAATCAGCACTAGGTAAAACTGGCCAATTTGCTGTGTACCATGCACTACTCTGCTGGTGCACTCATACTCCCTTCCATTATCCTACTTTCTGCTCAATAAGATCACAGAAAAGAATCATTAGAAAGACAGAAATCATAACAAAGATGTATGTAAAAATGATTAAGAGAATACCAGACACATGCACCAATATTCCCATACAGGTTCAGTTTAAAACATTCTCTCACCTATCTTTTTCAACTAATGAGACTACTCAAACTCCTGATGTTAATGATGTAAAAAAATAAATAAACACTGATGCTCAGGCACCAGAAAAAATAAATCATGACAAAGCTTATTCAGATTCAGTAGGGTTCTATATAGAATCCTTATTGCCTTCCAAACAATCATCAAAGAACCCTTTCTACCATAAATGGTACTTAGGATGAAAACATTTCTCGGTAGAACACTTTGCCTTACAAAGAAACCTTGTCTTCCAAAACAGGTTCTACAGATGAAAACAGTTCTTGGTAGAACCCTATCCCTCTGCAAAGAACTCTTTTGGAACCCTTTCTTCTAAGAGAATAGACTGGGGGTGATGTATTCTCTAAAAATGAAGGACAGAAGAAAGAACAGAACAAAAAGGACAATGTTGACGACAAGACAGAAGACAGAATATTCTTAAATGTCACTGGGCACTGCGTTTTGATTGTGTGTGTGTGTGTGTGTGTGTGTGTGTTTGTGTGTGTGTGTGTGTGTGTGTGTGCATGCATACGTGTGTGTGTGTTGCACAGAGTGCCAATCTAATCCTCTCCATTCACTGCGAAAAAGATTGTGAGAGAAAAACGGAGGAGGAGGGGAGGAAGATTGAACAACAACTCCATCACAAATTTAAATCTGATTTCCGCGCTCACGCTCAGACGCAGACGGGGTGAAAGGAGTGAAATTAGGATAATTTAGAATGAATGGCTATCAAGGTAGCATTCATCTGAAGGATGAGAGAGAGAGGGAGATGGAAAGATATATAGAACTTGATGGGGTTTAGAAAAGGAGGAGAGGAGGGGTTAAGAGAGGGCATGAGGGGGGAGGACAAGATGAGAGGAGAGGAGGAAGGAGGGAGGAGGGGGGAGGACAAGAGGAGAGGAGGGAGGAGGACAAGAGAGGAGAGGAGAGGAGAGGAGAGGAGAGGAGAGGAGAGGAGAGGAGAGGAGAGGAGAGGAGAGGAGGACAAGAGGAGAGGAGAGGAAAGGAGAGGGGTGCAGTCAAATGACACTCATGACAAATGACACGTTGTGTCTCCCGGTCTCCTCTCCTTCGCTGGATGATTTGTCATCTCCTCCTCTGACATTTCTCATCCCGCTATCAAATCACCCTGACAGAATGATATTTTCTCATTCTCCCCAGCTCAGCAACGAAGGAGCACACCCAAATACTGCCTTCTGCATGGTACACTACTAACTCTCTACTACTGAATACTGCTACTATCGTCTTCTAGACCAGGAGTGAGCCAAAACAATAGCTTCTGCATTACTGTCCCTTTATGGATTATTAGCTCACTAAAATCACTGTGTGATTCCCCATTCACATTGTAATGATGCACTTTATATTGAATGATGGGGCGGGCCCATGCTGTCCCCACAGTGTGGCTCCTCCTCTATTGACAATCTCCATAATAATTGATCTCTTTCTCTATTGATAATCTGCATAATAATTTATTATCTCTGATTATGGTGACAGTCTGTAGATGAGAGCCCACCTGCTGAGCCTTTGCTCTGGCTTCCCGTAGCGACCCTGTATTGTTTAATTGAATACTAATAAGTACGGCCTTCTATCTGTAATGACCCTGTCTGTCCAGAAACCTCTTCTTTAGAAGTGAAATTAATGAGCTTGGATCATTAATTCACATTCAGCAGGCGATCCTTATCAATTCTGCTAGAGACATGGAAATATATATGTATCTCTATATCTCTATGAGCAAGGTTTCAGCTCTGTGTGATAGAAATAGCTATTTTACATAATTGAAAAACCATTGAAGAATCTTTATTAGGGATGGACAGATGGACAGTGTTGTCCTTTGAGGTACTGCCTTTGTACAATCAGACACTGGCATCAGTAGTTTCTTTAGAAACTGTAGGCCCCTCAATCTGCAAGGGCATCATTGATTTAAGACACCAGAAATTATGATGAAATAAGTAAACCCCTCCCCCAAACAAAAAGTTCAACATATTATTTAGCATCATTAGTGAATCATGATTTATTATTCAGTATGTATTACTCTGTAAAAGGTATTGGAAGTGAAAACATCCATGTGGTCTTACTTATGTATATTTAGTTGTTTTAGCAGTGTGTGACTGTGTGACTGTGGTCAGTGTGTGACTGTATGACTGTGGTCAGTGTGTGACTGTGGTCAGTGTGTGACTGCGTAACTGTAGTCATTGTGTGACTGTGGTCAGTGTGTGACTGTGTGACTGTAGTCAGTGTGTGACTGTGGTCAGTGTGCGACTGTGTGACTGTAGTCAGTATGTGACTATGTGACTGTAGTCAGTATGTGACTGTGGTCAGTGTGTGACTGTGTGACTGTAGTCAGTGTGTGACTGTGTGACTGTAGTCAGTGTGTGACTGTGTGACTGTAGTCAGTGTGTGACTGTGGTCAGTGTGTGACTGTGTGACTGTAGTCAGTGTGTGACTGTGTGACTGTAGTCAGTGTGCGACTGTGTGACTGTAGTCAGTGTGTGACTGTAGTCAGTGTGTGACTGTGTGACAGTAGTCAGTGTGTGACTGTAGTCAGTGTGTGACTGTGTGACTGTAGTCAGTGTGTGATTGTGTGACTGTAGTCAGTGTGTGACTGTAGTCAGTGTGTGATTGTGTGACTGTAGTCAGTGTGTGACTGTGTGACTGTAGTCAATGTGTGACTGTGTGACTGTAGTCAGTGTGTGGCTGTGGTCAGTGTGTGACTGTAGTCAGTGTGTGACTGTGTGACTGTAGTCAGTGTGTGACTGTGTGACTGTAGTCAGTGTGTGACTGTTGTCAGTGTGTGATTGTGTGACTGTAGTCAGTGTGTAACTGTGTGACTGTAGTCAGTGTGTGACTGTGTGACTGTAGTGGCCTACTGTTCTACTCCCTGCTGAGTCTCTGTTGTCTCTCTCTACCTCTCTGTGTGAGACAGATGCTCTATGATCCCACTGATGACTCCCGCTGTGTGTGTGGTGTATGTGTGTATGTTTGTGTGTGTGGTGTATGTGTGTGAGGGTGTGTGAGTGTGCATTTGTATGTGTATGTGGCTCTAAAACCACACAGTGTAATCATGTGACCGCATTGCAGGGATCTCCTCATCTCAGCAGCAGCAGCACTGTTGGTAGTGCTGTTGTTTAATGTGATAAACGTCAAGTATGCATGGGTTCACACGTGCTTCGTTAGCAGCCCAGCGCTAACCGTTAGCAAGCCTCCCACCAGTGCCTCCCAGCGATATGCTAACGTCCGCTAATGACAACCACAATTAAATCAAATCAGCACCTAGGGTAAACACTGGGCTGGAGCATTAAACGCTAGCTGGCCTGACTGAGTTAGTGTGAGAGGAGAGGAGAGACAAAGTCAAGGTCAAAATCAAACTTAAAAATATAAGTGCATCTATGAATCAAAATGCACCTTTTAAAGACTATTTAAATACATCTTAAACAGAAATAAAAGATGGATTTAACTAATGGTCTTTCATTCACAGAGAAAGGGAGAGATGGAGAGAGAGAGAAAAAGAGAACGAGGGAGTGAGAGAGAGAGAGACAGAGACAGAGAGATGGAGAGAGAGAGAAAAAGAGAACGAGGGAGTGAGAGAGAGAGAGACAGAGACAGAGAGATGGAGAGAGAGAGAAAAAGAGAACGAGGGAGTGAGAGAGAGAGACAGAGAGACAGAGAGATGAGAAGGAGAGAGAAAATAATCCAGAGACTGGAGCAATTCATTTCCTGGCTAAGGCCTTGGTCTCCAGAGCAGTTTTCATTTTATCTCTCTCATCCGACACACACAGCCTAGTGAACGTGTATCGAGCAGTGTGTGTGTGTGTGTGTGTGTGTGTGTGTGTGTGTGTGTGTGTGTGTGTGTGTGTGTGTGTGTGTGTGTGAGTGTGCATGTGTGCGCGAGGGCACGTTTGTTTGAAGTGATTGATTTGGCTGGCCAAGGAGATGACTGCTGAAGACGGTGCTCTCATAGCGAGTTGGAGATAGCGTCGGGCAGCCTCCTTTACACCCTCAGACTAATCCACACCACATTTACCTCTGATTGCTTCTCCCAAAGTTCCCCGCTGCTTTCTCACCACGCTATTCCCGGGTTTCCTATCTAGGAATGTCACAGAGCGAACATTTCCGACATTTTCTGTAATATGGGGCTCTAAGGGGGACCGATGGATTCCCTGACCTTCTGTGGAGGTGTGGGGAGTGTGTGTGTGTGTGTGTGTGTGTGTGTGTGTGTGTGTGTGTGTGTGTGTGTGTGTGTGTGTGTGTGTGTGTGTACGTTTGTGCGTATGTGCTGAGTTTATATCCACATAAAGATGCATTATAATCCCACTGTGTCAAGAAAAAGCGAATATTCCCCTTCTCTTTCTATCTCTTTTTCTCCCTATCTCCTTATTCTCATAGACTTTTTTATAATATTCCCCTTCTCTTTCTATCTCTTTTTCTCCCTATCTCCTTATTCTCATAGACTTTTTTATAATATTCCCCTTCTCTTTCTATCTCTTTTTCTCCCTATCTCCTTATTCTCATAGACTTTTTTATAATATTCCCCTTCTCTTTCTATCTCTTTTTCTCCCTATCTCCTTATTCTCATAGACTTTTTTATAATATTCCCCTTCTCTTTCTATCTCTTTTTCTCCCTATCTCCTTATTCTCATAGACTTTTTTATAATATTCCCCTTCTCTTTCTATCTCTTTTTCTCCCTATCTCCTTATTCTCATAGACTTTTTTATAATATTCCCCTTCTCTTTCTATCTCTTTTTCTCCCTATCTCCTTATTCTCATAGACTTTTTTATAATATTCCCCTTCTCTTTCTATCTCTTTTTCTCCCTATCTCCTTATTCTCATAGACTTTTTTCATATACTTCCTGGTATGTTTCTGTCATCTCTGCCCATCCCCAGTGATAACAGAGCTATAAGCTAATACACTGTGATTTGTCCTGAGTGATAACAGAGCTATAAGCTAATACACTGTGATTTGTCCTGAGTGATAACAGAGCTATAAGCTAATACACTGTGATTTGTCCACAGTGATAACAGCTATGAGCTACTGTACTGTGATTTGGCCCCAGTGATAACAGAGCTATAAGCTAATACACTGTGATTTGGCCCCAGTGATAACAGCTATAAGCTAATACACTGTGATTTGTCCCGAGTGATAACAGAGCTATAAACTACTGTACTGTGATTTGGCCCCAGTGATAACAGAGCAATATGCTAATAGACTGTGATTTGGCCCCAGTGATAACAGCTATAAGCTAATACACTGTGATTTGTCCACAGTGATAACAGCTATGAGCTACTGTACTGTGATTTGGCCCCAGTGATAACAGCTATGAGCCAATACACTGTGATTTGTCCCCAGTGATAACAGCTATAAGCTAACACACTGTGATTTGGCCCCAGTGATAACAGCTATAAGCTAATACACTGTGATTTGTCCACAATGATAACGGCTATAAGCTAATACACTGTGATTTGGTCCCAGTGATAACAGCTATAAGCTAATACACTGTGATTTGTCCCGAGTGATAACAGAGCTATATGCTAATACACTGTGATTTGGCCCCAGTGATAACAGCTATGTGCTAATACACTGTGATTTGTCACCAGTGATAACAGCTATAAGCTAATACACTGGGATTTGTCCCCAGTGATAACAGCTATAAGCTAATACACTGTGATTTGTCCCCAGTGATAACAGCTATAAGCTACTGTACTGTGATTTGTCCCCGGTGATAACAGCTATAAGCTACTGTACTGTGATTTGTCCCCAGTAATAACAGCTATAAGCTACTGTACTGTGATTTCTCCCCAGTGATAACAGCTATGAGCTAATACACTGTGATTTGTCCCCAGTGATAACAGCTATAAGCTAATACACTGTGATTATTCCCCAGTGATAACAGCTATGAGCTAATACACTGTGATTTGTCCCCAGTGATAACAGCTACGAGCTAATACACTGTGATTTGTCCCCAGTGATAACAGCTATAAGCTAATACACTGTGATTTGTCCCCAGTGATAACAGCTATGAGCTAATACACTGTGATTTGTCCCCAGTGATAACAGAGCTATAAGCTAATACACTGTGATTTGTCCCCAGTGATAACAGCTATGAGCTAATACACTGTGATTTGTCCCCAGTGATAACAGAGCTATAGGCTAATACACTGTGATTTGTCCCCAGTGATAACAGCTATAAGCTACTGTACTGTGATTTGGCCCCAGTGATAACAGAACTATAAGCTAATACACTGTGATTTGTCCCCAGTGATAACAGCTATGAGCTAATACACAGTCATTTGTCCCCAGTGATAACAACTATAAGCTAATACACTGGGATTTACCCCCAGTGATAACCGTGTCCCGAGTTATAACAGAGCTATATGCTAGTACACTGTGATTTTCCCCAGTGATAACAGCTATGAGCTAATACACTGTGATTTTCCCCAGTGATAACAGCTATAAGCTAATGTACTGTGATTTGTCCCCAGTGATAACAGCTATATGTTAATACACTGGGATTTTACTCAGTGATAACAGCTATAAGCTAATACACTGTGATTTGTCCCCAGTGATAACCGCTCTATGCTAATACACTGGGATTTTCCTCAGTGATAACAGCGATATGCTAATACACTGTGATTTGAGCCCCAGTGATAACAGCTATAAGCTATTACACTGTGATTTTTTCCCAGTGATAAGCTAATACACCTTGATTTGTCCCCAGTAATAACAGCTATAAGCTAATACACTGTGATTTGTCCTCAGTGATAACAGCGCTATGCTAATACACTGTGATTTGTCCTCAGTGATAACAGCGCTATGCTAATACACTGTGATTTGTCCCCAGTGATAACAGCTCTATGCTAATACACTGTGATTTGTCCCCAGTGATAACAGCTCTATGCTAATACACTGTGATTTGTCCCCAGTGATAACAGCTCTATGCTAATACACTGTGATTTGTCCCCAGTGATAACAGCTCTATGCTAATACACTGTGATTTGTCCCCAGTGATAATAGCTCTATGCTAATACACTGGGATTTGTTTGTCACTCATTTGTCATCTGACCTTTCTCTGGTATCATTAATTCCGCTCTGGGGCATGGGGAGGATGAGAGAGGGGGAAGGTGAGAAGAGAGAGAAAGAAAGATCAGGTAAGACAGACAAAAAAAAACTAGAAATAAAGAGACAGAAAACAAACATATACAGAGGGACAGAAAAAAGAGAGAGAGACAGACAGAGACAGAAAGAGAGATGGAGAGAGAGAGATGGAGAGAGAGAGGGGAAGAGTATAGATTGCTTTTTAGAGGTGTCAGTTATAACAATTTATGCTCTCATACACCACCACCACAGTGCTGTGCTGTGCTGAGAGGGAGAGGGAGAGAGAGAGAGAGAGAGCGAGAGAGAGAGAGAGAGAGAGAGAGAGAGAGAAAATTGTTATTAAAATGTGAAATGGCTGCCGGGGAGCTGACACCTAGGATGTGTAACTCAGCTCTGATAGGTCGACACGGATGGTAGGGATGTTAGAGAGGCCAAATGAGTTTCTGTCTGAACCCCTGTGTTAATACTACTATACCCACTCAGACTGGCCTCCATTCTACTCACGCAAAACAACACTGAACTGTGCAAAAACAACATAAAAATATGTTGTAATTTTCCTTAGCATTGCCTGTAAAGGAGGAAATTAGCTGTGCAATCAGTAGTCCTACAGTAGTTCTACTAAACTCACCTAGGGAAATATGCTGTTGTATCTGTTATGGTTCTTCTGAGTAAACAAAAGATGCAGCCATGTGTGTCTAAACATTGTTCATTGCACAATGATGACTATGATAGACACAGGCAACAGGTGGCCTAGCGATTCAGAGCATTGGGTCTGTAACCGAAAGGTCACTGGTTTGAATCTCCTAGGTGAAATATCTGTTGATGTGCCCTTGAGCCAGGTACTTCACCTTATTTTCCCCCGAACGTCGCTCTGGATAAAGTTGTCTGTTAAGGAAATGAAAAGACTATTCATCATGCAAGAGAACAGAGAGAGCAAGTCAGGTGATCTAGGTGCAATGGTAAATGAGACCCTACCTCTAGGATGATTGATTAGGTCATTATATTATTGATCCTTTTGATTATTTGATTATTTAATTATAACTTTGTTGACAGAGAAATAACAATAACAGGATCACAGAAAGAGTGAAAAGAAAGTTAGAAATAATCAGGATGGACAGATTAATGACACATATAGGTTTTCTGATGTTTAAAAACTCTACATTTACAATGTTATTTTTTATTTTGTGTTTCTGTACGCGTAAGCATGTACATATGTCATCATCAGTTATTTGCTGTAAAGACTACCTACTGCCAGACCCACAGATAGCAGTGGGCAGTGGTGAGGCCAGGGAAATGAAACACTTTTAGGACCCGGTACTAAATATAAGCAGGAAAATAACATTTCACAGAGAGAGGGAGTGACTGAGAAAGCTAAAATAAGAGAGAGACAGAGGGAGAGAAAGTAAACGAGCGAATGAGAGAGAGAGAGAGAGAGAGGGGGGGGAGGGAGATAAACTAAGAGGGAGAGAGAATGAGAAAGAGAGAGAGAGAAATAGAGAGAGCGAGGGAGAAAGAGAAAGATGTGAGGGAGAGAGAGAGAGAGAGAGAGAGAAACTAAGAGGGAGAGAGAATGAGAGAGATAGAGGGAGAGAGAAACAGAGAGAGAAAGAGAGATAAACTGAGAGTGGGAGAGAGAGAAAGGCCCCTGAACACAGCAGGATTTAATAGGTCCCTGAGACGCTGAGGCAGTGAGATGAGCTGATGAAACCAGAGGATGGAGGGATGGAGGGAGGGAGCTGAGGCAGTGAGATGAGCTGGTGAAACCAGAGGATGGAGGGGTGGAGGGAGGGAGTGGAGGCTGTGTGTCAAAATGTGTATGTTTTGAGATTGTGGCTCTAGCCCAGTAGAATGATTAAAATGTTACTGTTGACATTCGTATGTCACTATCCACTGTCGGAGTATGGAGGAGCACATAGGACTTTAGAACATGGAATATGAATTTAGAATAGAGGGACTGATATTTACAATGTAGAATGCTGGAAATTATTTTTCTGTACATGGAAAAAATATATACACTATTTATGCATTTACTTTAGTGGAAATTGATTTTTCCCCAGACATTGATGGTGGAATTAATCAGAAGAAATGTGCTGTATATTTTCATTTAGTATTTCCTAAATAAAATAATTTAAAGGAAACAAACTAAAAAAGCCAAATAAAAATAAATTGGACAGAAATAATTTTATAGAGTTTTAAGAAAAGCTATTAGCTTCAGCAGTATTTAAATAATCAATATATATATATTATTGTAATACTATTAATGGATCTCATTATTTTCTTTAGAAATATGCCCACAATTTTGTTTTTAAATTTCTACAATAATTTTTATTACAGAATTAGATAAATAAATATCTTTGTACGATGTAGTAATGGCAGGTGGTTTAAATCTGACTAATCTCTTGATTGCTGTTGTGTTATGTTAAGGTGAAATAAAAATACTTTTGTAATGTCATTACACATGTATGTCAGTTTACATGTAATGACACACACACCGACACACGCGTCACACTCATGAATCTCAACAAAAGAAAGATCCTGAAGACCTCAGAGACAATCTGAATCTCTCTGTGTGTCAACGCCATGGCTGACAACCACAGACCATCAGAGATGCAAGTTGTCATGGTTACAACCCGTTGTCCAAGCCTTGCTGGGGCTTGCTGATATCACAACGTAACAAAGTATGAATTTGAGATCCAGGTCAGGAGATGTATATCAGACAATAAGCAGTATTGGTGTGCTGTGGTGAGCGGCATGCCTACCTACCTGACAGACTAGGTTAAAACGTCCTTGAAATTCAACCAAATTTCAATCTGAATGACAGATGTGTCTTCCTGGGTTCTCTCTCGCTCTCTCTCTCTCTATTCAAGTGCAATTAGACTTTCTCAAATGCATGTCCTAGAGAGGGAAGAAAGAGGGAATGATTGAAAGGTTGACATAAAAGAAAAGAAGAAATGGACAGAACATCCAGTATATTTCTAAAAGATGAATTTGTTTTTCTTGTAGGAAAACAGTGAATCTAAATGTCGTGTCTGTAGTATTAGGATATAAAGATTCTGCTAAGCACTTGGAGGATTTTAAAATGCATTCATCGTTATTCTAAATCTTTTAATTTCCATGGCAATTTAACCCATCAACGTAATTACATTTTTTTTTTCAACTTGTTTTTAATGAAGACATTTTTGCAATAGACAAATGGACAGGCATTAGTAGGGATGAAGAGGGCTTTGATGTGTACAAAGCCTTTTAGGACCACTAAGTGCTTCCATTTCCTTGGTCTATATTTCTTTAACAGGCTTTGAAAAAAATAGTTTTTTTCTTTCAAAAATCATTCAGTATACTAACAGCTTTAAATATATATATATATATATACGCATTATTAATTCCAATAACACAATGCTTAAATTTTCCCCAATGGCAGATGGTATTGTTTATTGTTTTAGAGACAGCCTATCATAATTCTTTCAACAATTTCCCTCATTTGCATTTTTTTCTGCAGTAGTTTAGAAAATCAGCACGATGTATGTGCTATGTATTCACTGTGTCCCATTTTTACAGAAAATGTCCACCTGTTTGTGTGTACTCAATTAATAGATTTAAATATGTATTTGTATACATATAAATCATGAAATTAAATGCATCAATTAAATCCTCAAAATATATATCTAATATTCAGTTTAATTGTATCACTCTAATATAATCAATACATTAGGCTATTTCATATTATCTCAACTAAAATTGCAGTTTCAGTTGCAATTTCCATATTTTCCTTCAAATATATTGAATCGTCATAAAACCACCGTGATTTTGATCTATTAATCACTCCCGTTTTTCCACAAGAAGAAATCCCTTCATGGAATTGTCATTTAATAATCCAGATTGATTATTGATCTGAGCTCAGTTCTGACCCGTTCATAAATTTCCCACCATCCAACCAGAGAGATACCCAGTTAATCTGAGATGTTTTATCTAATGGCTGATAGAAATAGCCACTTACTGGCCTAACCCTAACCCTAACACCGTGTTTATGACAGGCCTCCCCTCACCTCTCTTCTTAACTTCTACCCTTTCACTGACCTTTGTCTTGGCTAGACGTGTACAGGTTATACATCTGCCATACCGGGAGCACACTAGACCATTAGATAGAATGCTCAAACAGACACACTAGCCAGCCCCTAACACCTGCCCCTGTCTCTCCTATGGAGTCTCAACCCCTGTGTCTCTAAATCCTTCCTCTATGGTACACGTCACAGACAAAGGCCCTCCTTGTCCTTCATTTCCTTGATGTGGCTTTGTAAAGAACCGTGGCTTTTGTTGGTATCGATGCAAACATTACCATAAACCTGTACCGAGGGATGGGAAAACTATCGACTAGATGCTTCTCCTCATCCAATACACTTAAGGTGATCGGACACAAAGTTTATGTCGGGTTAGTTAGTTTAAACGACTGGAGGTCGGGCTGTGTGGTCTGGGGCTGGCGATAGGGGAGAGAATGAGCCGTACGATAGAGTGAGGGGGTTAGTGAAGAGAGGGAGAGGGAGAGAGAGAGAGAGAGAGAGAGAGAGAGAGAGAGAGAGAGAGAGAGAGAGAGAGAGAGAGAGAGAAGAGAAATAGGGAAATGGACACAGAGGGGAGGTGAACCTCTTGATCTCTGATGACGTGAATCCTTCCTTGTTTTTGGCCTCAGCATTTTCTCTCTCTCCCCCCCGTCTATCTCTCTCTCTCTCTCTCTCTCTCTCTCTCCCCCCCTCTCTCTCTCTCTTTCTCTACCCCTCTGTGTTTCTGCCTCCTTGCCTCTCACCTTGCTTTCAGCACCGACAATAGCAGGATTACTCCCAGAGAAAAGCCTGCTTTAGTTGGTTTGTATGTGGGGCAAGTTAAGCTGAGCTTTATGGTCAGGCAGGGGTGTCCAGCTCCACCATAGTTTTAAAAGGACCCCACACTGGATCAAGGTCCTAACTGACCAGTAGTGTCGTAACAAATACTGGTTTCATTACCTATGGAGATTGCCCTGACCCAGGGAAAATGACGCACACTTTCAATATGGAAATGTAAAATTGCCGCTGACCTCTCTTTGTGTGGCCGGGCATAGAGGAGGTCGTTAGAATTTAGTTGGGTCTTTTCTACAGGCCAGAGTCATGTCTTTTATAGAGGGTTGTGCCTATAGAGAGATGTGTATCTGATACATGCTTCAAAGAACAGCCCTTATCTTGTATATCCCCCTTTCTACAACTAGAAAGGATCAGAAGAGAAAAGCATCTAAGTTCTTTATTTTTTCCAAGTTTTTATTTGTTTTCTCATTTTCTGTTTCATTTTGCTTTCCAACAGACACTGGGAGTCAAATTCACCTCTGGACAATAACCTAAAACGCAAGGCCAAATATACACTGGAGTTACTTACCAGCACGACATTGAATGTTCCTGGGTGGCCTAGTTACAGTTTTGACTTAAATTGGCTTGAAAATCTAGGAGGATCAACAACCAACTTGACAGAGCTTAAAGAATTAAAAATAAATAATATTGTACTAGAATACTAGTGAAGACATCATAACTCTGAAATCACACACATGGAATCATGTAGTAACCAAAAAAAGTGTTAAACAAATCAAAATATATTTTATATTTGAGATTCTTCAAAGTAGCCACCCTTTGCCTTGATGACAGCTTTGCTCTCTCTTGACATTCTCTCAACCAGCTTCATGAGGTAGTCATCTAGAATATATTTCAATAACAGGTATCCCTTGTTAAAAGTTATTTTGTGGAATTTCTTTCCTTCTTAATGTGTTTGAGCCAATTGGTTGTGTTGTGACAAGGTAGGGGTGATATACAGAAGCTAGCCTTACTTGGTAAAAGACCAAGTCCGTATTATGGCAAGAACAGCTCAAATAAGCAAAGAGAAATGACAGTCCATCATTACTTTAAGACATAAAGGTCAGTCAATCCGGTAAATGTCAAGAGCTTTGAAAGAATCTTCAAGTGCAGTTGCAAAAACTATCAAGTGCTGTGATGAAACTGGCTCTCATGAGGACCGCCACTCCTACCTTGTCACAACACAACCGATTAGCTATATGGATATATGGATTGTTTATTTGCATGTGTTGGGCTTTAGCTGAGATTATTCTTTACAGAGTGAAGTATATTTGTCCCAGTCTCATTTGTTCCTTGACTAATACCATTCATTCTAGCTGTTGATAATTCTGATGTTAGAGCTTCTAATAGTAACTGTATCTACTGGTGAATTGGTAAAGAGTGAACTGATTACCATCGAAGAGCCAACATATCATCATTAATTAACATAATAGATGGAAAGCATTGAATCAATGTTGTATTTTTACCTCAGAAGCATTAACTGCAGGGCACTCCCACATCATATGGAGGAATGTGTCTACCTGATTTAGGGGACACAGTGAACACTTTGGAATTTGGGCCAATTTTATTGTAAAATGTTTCCTTGGTGTTAAACACAGTCCTTATAAATTGATGGTTCAGATTACGGGATGCCAATGTCATATTTTTACACATTCTGTTCCAGTTAAAGGGATATTCACATTCAATTATATATGTGAACCATAATTTTTTAATGAGTAGCTCAGAATATGAGCTTTCCAAAAGTTGTTTATATATTATAAAGATCAGTTCTCTCGGGAGCCCAGATAATTTATTTATGAATCCCATCATTGGATGGTTCGGTAGTTAGATGCCTGGTAATATGTATGTCTCTTTCAACTCTTGGAATGTTCTCAAATCATTACTGTCCGTGATATCAGCAAAGGGTACGGACGTTTGGACCACTGAGGGGATGCATTTTATTGTAAAATATCGGAGTATGGTCATACCATTTTGATTCCCAGTTACACTGTTTTTCAATTTTGCATGAATAGGATCAGTGTAGTTTACATTGTTTAAGGGATATATCAGTGAAGACGACCTCTTCCAGGGCAATAGGAGACAGCATACTTCTCTCTATACTCAGCCAGGGGGCAGAAGAATCATGTCGAAACCAATTTAGGGTGGTGTGAAATGCTAGTGCCTGGAAATACAATTTAAAGTTTGGTGTGGATAGTCCATGTCTTTCCATCTTTGTAAGTTTGTTCATTTTATCCGGGTTTACCTTGCCATATACATTTTGAAACCGCACTATCAATTTTATCCCAATTGCCAGAAGGGGGAGCTATGGGAAGCATTGAACTACAGAAATTCAGCCATGACAATATATTAATTTTGACAAAGATATTCTGCTGGTCAAAGCAACTGGGATATTATTCCATCTACTGAGGTCTGATTGAATTGATTTGAGCGCTCTGTTAAAGTCTCTGGCAATGGTTTTTATCTAAGGAAGGAAATATATTTACTCCCAAATATTTAAAATTGGAGTCCTCCATCAGGGTCTTGAGAGGCACTAGGGCTGATTTGGTCAGATACATTCATCTAGAATCTCAAATGATAAAATCTATCTCCAATGCGATTGGCAGCGATTGAGATACAATGTCTAGATATAGCAGAATATTGTCTGCGTAAGTAATCAGTTGATTTTAGGGAAATTGGTGTTATTTCCTTCTATTGACGAATTGCCTGGGCCACGATAATAAAAATAGCAAAACCTCAATTTGATGGCCTTGTCTGCTGCTTCTAGTGATTTTGAACAGAGCAGTGCAGATATTGCCAGTTAAAATAACAGCTGAGGGATTGGCATGTAGCATTTTGATAATGATGAAATTGGAGCCATTTCCCATATGTTTCAAGACAGACCAGAGATATGACCGTTCTAGTCTATCGAAGGCTTGTCCTGCATGGAGAGATAATACAGATAATACAGATAATTCAGATAATACAGTCCAAGGAGCTGTTGTTTCTGATGAAGCGTTTAAGATGTGTAATAGTCCACGGAAGTTATCCGAGGATAAACGTTTTTTACAAACCTGCTTTGGTCCTTTTGGACCAATTTGGGTAAGTACGTTTTGAGACGAGACAACAACATTTTGGAAATCATTTTAATATCTGGGTTTATCAGAGATAGGGTCCGATAGTTAGAACACTGGGTGGTATCCTTACATTTTTTTAAAATAAAAGCTAAATTAGTGTTGTATTCACATCTCTCCCAAATGAACCTTCATGAACGGCTGTGTTAATCAATAGTGGACCTAACTGATTCCAAAATTAGAGCTCCAGGTGATTTACCTTTATTCATGTTATCCAATGCCCTTTCTAGTTTATTGAGAGAGATTTTGGATCCCAGTGATGTGGCTTCCTCTGCCGAGAGAAGAGGAGTTCTTTAGAAATCTTTAGAAATGACTTATGGAAAATTCAGCTCTCTGCCTTATCAATAAATGCAGTTTTGTCTTGACTTTGTAAAGAGGAATAGCTACCTGGTCTGAAAAGTGTGTCTGTTGAGAACACATTTCCATCTCTGACATCTTCTTTCATTATGATTTATTTAACCCAAATGCAAATGCAGTTACATTGTTTTTAATACAACCTTTGGTGGCATCCCATAGGATCCAGGGCTCATCGACTGAATTTGTATTGATCATTATTCATTTAGTTAATTTAGTTCAATTTCAAATTGTTCACTGAACGAAGGATTTTGTAATAATTAAACAATGAAATGCCATCTTCTGGCTCTTTTAGTAGATTCTAAGATTTGAAGTTGACAGTAGTAAGTGTGGTGGTCAGACAAGCTCATAATGTGTGTCGAACTTCAATTTTCTTGATGAAATAAAATAGAGGATTAGATAATAGTATGAAATCATAATAATATTTTATGCCTGTTTGACTAGAAAGTGTATCTGTTCGAATAGAAAGTGTAGTTTTTTTTATTAGCTTTGTCTCGCATGTCCAAAATGGCTTTCATATCAGTCTCAATAACCAGATGGAATTCAGGTAATTCTAACTGTATGCTGTTCAAACAATAAAAACACTTAGGATCATATGAATTTGGAGCGTACACATTAATAAAGGCAATTTTCTTTCCATTAAATCAAATCAAATCAAATGAAATTGTATTGGTTACATACACATGGTTAGTAGATTATTGCGTTCTGACAGTGCAGCAATATCTAACATGTAATCTAACAATTCCACAACAACTACCTAATACACTCAAATCTAACTAAAGGAATGGAATAAGAATATATACATATAAATATAGGGATGAGCAATGACCAAGCGGCATAGGCAAGATGCAATAGATGGTATAAAATAGAGTGTATACATATGAGATGAGTAATGCAAGATATGTAAACATTATTAAAGTGACATTATTAAAGTGACTAGTGATCCATTTACTAAAGTGGCCAATGATTTCAAGTCTGTATGTAGGCAGCAGCCTCTCTGAGTTAGTGATTGCTGTTTAACAGTCTGATGGCCTTGAGATAGAAGCTGTTTTTCAGTCTCTCTGTCCCAGCTTTGATGCACCTGTACTGACCTTGCCTTTTGGATGATAGCGGGGTGAACAGGCAGTGGCTCGGTTGGTTGATGTCCTTGATGATCTTTTTGGCCTTCCTGTGACATCGGGTGCTGTAGGTGTCCTGGAGGGCAGGTAGTTTGTCCCTGGTGATGTGTTGTTCAGACCGCACCACCCTATGGAGAGCCTTGCGGTTGTTGGTAGAGCAGTTGCCGTACCAGACGGTGATACTCTAAGTTTGTGAGGGTTTTAGGTGACAAGCCACATTTCTTCAGCCTCCTGAGGTTGAAGAGGCGCTATGAATAGATTTAAGGAAATTGATTCTGCCTTCTTGGTCTTCGCCTTCACCCAAGATACATGAGTTTCTTTTGTATCATTATGATTACACATATAGTTTGTTTGGGGCTGATTAAAAAACAGCCAGATTGTACAAATGGTTCTCTATTCTATGTGTCCTTTTGGAGCAGGTGTGTTTCTTGGAACATTTCTATATCAATATGTACTACTATATCAAGACAGCTGGAATGTTCAATAGGACTAATAAGCCCTTTCACATTCCAATAGGACTAATAAGCCCTTTCACATTCCAAGAGAGAATAGCTGGCGTTGACGTTGTTTAAAAAAAAAAAACTGTTACTCACGATGTAATTGTTATCTTTAGTGTTGCTAAGCCCATAGATGTGAAATAAAATGCAGGACCCACAGGAAGACCCACCCATTGGTCGTTCCTCACCTAGAACCCCCCCCCCCCCCAAAAAAAAAGACGGTACGTGCAAGAAATGCAGTCTGTGATCTAGATTTCACACATATTCATTGTGTTTGTGAAGATCTCACTGGGATAAAAATTCAGTAACATAAACGGAGGGGACAGCCATTGTGTGGTAGCCCAAATGGGGCTGGCCATCTATCCTAAACAGTAATACTATAAAAAATTGTAGGGGAATAGCTTCCAATTTATGATGCCATATTTTGCCCATATAGGGATGCAATGCATTGTATCCCCACAAGGAAGCAACCCCAGTGTGTATGACACTTCAATTTATTGTCAATTTTTCATTAATTGGGGTATTGTCATCATCTAGATTCATTATGTGATTCACTTCCGTATGTCGGCTAATCACTCTGCAAACTTAAATACATTTACAAGCTATTAGATTTAGTAGTTTGCTATTTGTTTTATTTCACTATGGAGACATATTGGAATTTGTTTGTTACATGTATTCCTTTCTGTTTACATAAACCAAGCTTTCCAGAAATAGCCATTGTGTAAGAATAGTAATATGATTTTTATATTGTCTTATGATCAACATAAGTACATGCAAAATATAATTTTATTATTTTGTTCTTCAATCTATTCCAGAATGTAATGTGTGTCTAAATGCATTTGTATCTTCAATGTACATTAATACTTTACATTAATGCATTTGTTTTGCATCATAAAATGTTAAGATATTTTTCTGAGAGCCTTTCAATGGATAAAAAAACAGATTAAGATCAAATTAAATTGAGCAACGTTCCTCAGATGCTCTAATAGCAAACATTTATTTCCCCAAATGGACAGAGGACAACTATAATTCCAAACGATCAACTTTCACCTCATGCTTCTCTTTCCATTTTGTTTTAGTTGATTATTGGTTTAATAAACTAACAGAATAACTCCGTTGCCAAATTACTGTAGCAGAAATTGTTGCCAAATTAATTAGCAGAATGTGTGTGTACAGAATGTGTGTGTACAGAATGTGTGTTTACAGAATGTGTGTGTACAGAATGTGTGTGTACAGAATGTGTGTGTACAGAATGTGTGTTTACAGAATGTGTGTTTACAGAATGTGTGTTTACAGAATGTGTGTGTACAGAATGTGTGTGTACAGAATGTGTGTTTACAGAATGTGTGTTTACAGAATGTGTGTGTACAGAATGTGTGTGTACAGAATGTGTGTTTACAGAATGTGTGTGTACAGAATGTGTGTGTACAGAATGTGTGTTTACAGAATGTGTGTTTACAGAATGTGTGTGTACAGAATGTGTGTGTACAGAATGTATGTGTACAGAATGTGTTCAGACTTTTTGTTTGACTTTCTTCTGTACTTCCTTTATTATATCTGAATATCGTCAGCCTTTAAAAAAAATAACCAAGGGCACTGCACATGATTTATAAATATACAAATTGTATCAGCTGGAATAGCTCAGGTGACCATAGAGACTTGCTGTACAGATTTCACAGACTGATACTCCTCCTTCATACTCAAGCAGTGTGATTGCTAGTAACACTTCATTTGGAAGAATTTTACTAGTGATGTTCGTGTTAGCTACGTGATTGATTCACCTTCTGAATGTCCTCATTGTAAGTCGCTATATGGAAAAAAGATGTTTGACTAAATTACTAAAATGTGAAATGTAAATGGGGGATGGCAATTTTGGTGTGATTTCAGTCTGTAGCGTTGCCTCCTCCCCGCCCGGTTTCACCCCTGCTTTATATTCCTACCCATCAGGCATTGTGGTATGACACTGATGACTCGGAACCCTGCGTCTCCCCTGATGTGGACAGAAATTCTAAATGACATCACAGAATCAGACGCAAGATGGTAGAGAGGAGGAGAGGAAGGAGAGAGGGATGAAAGGAGGAAAAGGGGAGTCTCATTTCAAGCAGTTAATGTGCAGATTTATGTAGAGGGACAGTGTCAACATTCATAAGATTCCCTCCTCCCCATCTCTCCCTCTCTCCCTTCCTTTCTTTCTCCCTGTCTCTCTCCATCTCCAGCTCGCTCGCTCACTCACTTACCCCCCCATTTTCCTTCTCTCTCTTTTCCCAATTCTGTATCCCTCCCTCTCTCTCTCCTTGTCACCCTCTCCATCACACCACCCTTCTCCCCTAATCTCCATCTCTCTCTCCTCCTGTCCACTTCTCCCTTTCTCCATCACTCTCCTTATCTCTCTCTCTGCAGTGTGAGGTAGTGAGGTTGTGTTGGGCAGAGGGAATCATGTAGTACCAATAGGAGGCATAGGTAGACCACAGAAACACAGAGATGCAGGAAACACAATAGAGAGAGAGAGAGGGAGGCAGGGAGACAGAGAGAGAGAGAGAGAGAGAGAGAGAGAGAGAGAGAGAGAGAGAGAGAGAGAGAGAGAGAGAGAGAGAGAAAAGGAGATAGGAGAAATTGAGAGAGCAGCTCACTTGCTCTAGTGACGATCCAAATATAAAATGCCACTAGACACCACCCAGCACCCACAACCTACAACTGATAAAATGATGTGACACACAATGACAGCAATTATACTTGTTTTGTTTCACAAATTCTCTAGTCTCTCATTGTATCTTCTTATACTGCGGAATGCAATCTAGTCTGTCCATTTCCCTATTGTAAAAAAAAGCTAGGGTGAGTGTTATTTTGGAAATCCGGTAGAGTCTCATGTGCTTTCTCGCTCTCTCTTGAATTACCTCTCTCACAGTGGCACCAGGTGTGTTTGCTACCTTCAAATGAATCACAATACCAGTTTGTTTCATGGCCCTTGGGGCAAAGATTGGCAGGGTTGTTATGTTTGTTTGTTTGTTTGTTTAGTTGTTGGTTTGGCTGTTGGTTTCTATCTACAGTACATCTTGTGTCTGTTTTTCAGAGATGTCTGATGAACACCTTCCTATATCCAAATCAAATCAAATCAAATGGTATTTCTCACATGCACCGAATACAACAGGTGTGGACTTTCCCAACACTGCAGAGTTTAAAAAAGTAAGACAATTAGCAAATAAAAATAGAAAATAGTAACATAATAAAATAACAATAAGGAGGCTATTTACAACGAGTACCGGTAACAATATACATACTACCATATTAAGAATTTACAGCCCGTACATTTCTCCACTCTAAGCATTATGGAAACCATAATTTAGGGGTAGTTTCCTAAACCCAGTTTAAGTTTAGTTCTTGACTAAAAAATGAATTGCAGAGTTTATTCTGGATCCAAGATACCTTTTGTCCTGCATTGTGTCTCTATTGTTCCTCAGGCAAGGGGGAGGCTGATGACATCAATAATTCCCATCAGACCAACTCCTTTAAGTTTGCAGTTGTATTTACTGTATTTATACTTGGGATGTCACTTTTTAACAGTAAAAGTAAAAGAATTGCTGAAGGACGTTTTTCCTTTTTGACTGATTAAATCCCTTGTGTTTTTTTATGCATTGGAAGAGTGCTATGTCTTCCACCCTCTGTCAGAGACATGTTTTGTGTCATATGACCTAGGTCATGCAGTGAGGCCGGTAATATGTACTTCTTTCCGGGTAAGTACATTTTTCATTACACCATCACATGCCATGAGTTAAATTATTCATCTACTGATTGATTCAATTTTCCAAATGACCCCCCACACACTCTCTTTCTCTCTCTCTCTCTCTCTCTCTCTCTCTGTCCCTCACTCTCCTTCTCTTTCTCTCTTTCCCCACTATCTCTCCCCCTCATCCTCTGTCTCTCTCCCTTTCTTCCTCAATTTTCCAGTTATCCGATACAATCAATTCAGAGGTCCTTGACTTTTCCTGTGACTCCAGACATCATCTTTACTCACCCATCCTCACTTGTCTTTCTCTCACTCCTCTTTCTCGCACTCCTCCTCTCCGAACATGTGTGTAGTACTGCAGTAGTGTATACTGTAGTTCCTTTGATTTGATTTGATTTGAGTTTGAGGGAGGAAGGGTGTACAGTATGTCCGTGTGAGTAGCTTTCTGTATCTATCGTTGGGTGTGTAGTTCACATGCACGCAGGTTACACACACATGTACGGTACACCGACACAGAGTATATGTGAGTGCCTGAAGCCGGTACTTTAGAGGTGAGCCGAACAGTGTGATCTCTGTCTCCTCCGAGTTACACCCCCAGGCAGAAAGTACAGAACATGTGCAAGAGAGAGAAGGAAAGGGAGACAAAGATTTTTTGTTGTGTTTAAAGAAAGCAAATAAACAGCAACAACAACAACAACGAAAACATACAAGTATGCCTCCCTTCTGTCTGCGCTTCTCTCCTCACCCATCTCCTACATTACTGCAGTACCAGAGGACAGTAACTCCCCTCTGTCCCCTGTTCCTCTGTTCCTCTGCCCTCCTCTCCACTCAGGTTCAAGAGGTGCTGTTCACTCCGACATTAGGAATCTCTGAATGCTGTGTACTGGGGAAGCACTTTAGCCCCAGATTGTGTTTTTGTGTGTGTGTGTGTGTATGTGTGTGTGTGCCCATAAATCACCTCTGTGTGTGCCCACAAATCGCGTGTGTTTTTGGTTTTGCTATCCTTGTGGGGACCAGAAGTCCTCACAAGGAAAGTAAAACCAAACATTTTCGGCCAAGTGGGGACATTTCCCCACAAGGAAAAATATGATTTTATGCTTAGGGGTTAGTTTTATGGTTTACAATTAGGGTTAGCATTAGCCTTACTGTAGGGCTACAGTTAGTAGTTATAATGAGGTTAGGGAAAAGAGGATTTTGAATGGAAATCAATTGTTTGACCCCACAAGGATAGTAAAACAAAGATATGTGTGCGTGAGTGTGTATGTGTTTTGGTGTCTGTATCTGTTTGAGAAGGATGAAACAAATCACATACACATATTTAGCAGATGTTATTGCGGGTGTAGCTAAATGCTTGTGTTCCTAGCTCAAACAGTGCAGTAGTATCTAACAATTCACAACAACACACACAAATCTAAAAGTAAAAAAACGTAATTAAGAAATATATACATATTAGATTGAGCGATGTCGGCTTGGCATTGACTAAAATACAGTAGAATAGAATACAGTAAATACATATGAGATGAGTAAAGCGGTATGTAAACATTATTTAAATATTATTAAAGTGACTAGTGTTCCATTATTAAAGTGGCCAGTGATTCCAAGTCTATATCTATACGGCAGCAGCCTCTAAGGTGCAGGGTTGTGTAACTGTCTGGAAGCCGGCTAGTGATGCTATTTAATAGTCTGAAGGCATTGAGATAGAAGCTGTTTTTCAGTCTCTCGGTCCCAGCTTTGAGACACCTGTACTGACCTCACCTTCTGGATGATAACGGGGTGAACAGGCCTTGGCTGGTGTGGTTGTCCTTGATGATCTTCCCGAGACATCGGGTGCTGTAGATGTCCTGGAGGGCAGGTAGTTTGCCCTCGGTGAGGCGTTGGGCAGACCGCACCACCCTCTGGAAAGCCCTACAATTGTGGGCGGTGCAGTTGCCACACCAAACGGTGATACAGCCCGACAGGATACGCTCAATTGTGCATCTGTAAAAGTTTGTGAGGGTTTTAGGGGCTAAGCCAAATTTCTTCAGTCTCCTGAGGTTGAAGAGGCGCTGTTGCGCCTTCTTCACAAAATTGTCTGTATGTGTGGACTATTTTTTTCCACCAGGAACTTTAAGCTTTCCATCTTCTTCACTGTGGTCCCGTCGATGTGGACAAAGGGCGTGCTCCCTCTGATATCAAGCAATCAATCAATCAAATGTATTTATAAAGCCCTTTTTACATCAGCCGATGTCACAAAGTGCTGTACAGCAACCCAGCCTAAAACCCCAAACAGCAAGCAATGCAGATGTAGAAGCACGGTGGCTAGGAAATACTCCCTAGAAAAGCCAGAACCTAGGAAAAAACCTAGAGAGGAACCGGGCTCTGAGGGGTGGCCAGTCCTCTTCTGGCTGTGCTGGGTGGAGATTATAACAGAACATGGCCAAGATGTTAAAATGTTCATAGATGACCAGCAGGGTCAGATAATAATAATCACAGTGGTT
This sequence comes from Oncorhynchus mykiss, assembly GCF_013265735.2. Taxonomy (NCBI): domain Eukaryota; kingdom Metazoa; phylum Chordata; class Actinopteri; order Salmoniformes; family Salmonidae; genus Oncorhynchus; species Oncorhynchus mykiss. Next base: position 18,636,212 of record NC_048575.1, on the reverse strand, counting down.
GTAGAGGGGGCAGGAGTAAATATCAGTTGGCTTTTCATAGCCGATCATTCAGAGTTAGAGACAGCAGGTGCGGTAGAGAGAGAGTCCAAAACAAGGTAGCACGTCCAGTGAACAGGTCAGGGTTCCATAGCCCCAGGCAGAACAGTTGCAACTGGAGCAACAGCATGACCAGGTGGACTGGGGACAGCAAGGAGTCATCCGGCCAGGTAGTCCTGAGGCATGGTCATAGGGCTCAGGTCCTCTGAGAGAAGAGAGAGAGAAAGAGAGAAAGAAAAGAGAATTAGAGGGAGCATAATTAAATTCCCACAGGACACCGGAGAAGACAGGAGAAATACTCTAGATATAACAAACTGACCCTAGCCCCCCGACACATAAACTCCAGCATAAATACTGGAGGCTGAGACAGGAACGGTCGGGAGACGATACCCCCGGACAGGGTCAAACAGGCTGGATTTAACCTCACCCACTTTGCCAAAGCACAGCCCCCACACCACCAGAGGGATATCATGCCTTTACAATACTGCAAAACTTTGGTGGTGGATTAGGTGATTTCCCCCCCATACAGTTTAAAGTGCTTTTAGTATCTTGAAAAGTGCTGCATAAAATCAATCAAGTATTATTATTATTTAATGAGTGAAGAAGCTGTGTTAAACTTGTGCTATTTATAGTTCTGCAGATATTCATGTATCTATAGCGTTTTAATTAGAGACAAGATGCCGCTGTCTATCTCTTCTCTATTCATCCTCTCCTCCCCTATTCCCTTGCATATTCCCTTAGTTTCTAAGTATGAATGTTTTATTCAGGAGTAACATAACTACAAATGAAATTAATCAAATCAAACCCCGTCATTCTACCAGGCCCCTTGAGGGAAGGGGATTCAAGAGCTTGATACCTCCGCTTTGAAACTCACACACACACACACACACACACACACACACACACACACACACACACACACACACACACACACACACACACACACAAGCATGCATGCACACACACGCAAACATACGTACGCACACACACAAACTGCTTAATTTCTTTGTCTAAATGTGGCATATTATTAGGTTTTTCTCTCTCATCTGCATATTGCACATAGAATAAGCATGTACGTTCTAGCATTGGCTGTGTCAATTTACAATCTTGCAATTTCAATTATCTTCGTCTCTCAGGCAGAATTCACTACTTTTGTAAATATAATTGTGACGACTATTGCGTGTATGTATGTGTAGGTGTGTGTGTGTGCCTCCATGCATGTTTGTGTTTTCATTTGATTATATATCTGGTGCCTTCGAGGGTTTTGCTGCCTGATCACTTCATGTGAGTGTAAACAGTGAGGCCATGCGTGTCTAACACACAGTTCAGAGGTCAACACAAGCCTGTCTCATTCTCTCCATCTCTTCATCCCAGCCTCCTGAGCCCGACAATGAATGCAGAAGATACAGGGTCCTCAAATCGACATTTTCTAAAGAATTATCTACCAGACATGCATGGTTTTATTTAACCCTCAATACAAATGAAACACTGGCTAGAATCTGAGAGGGTGTCTCTCATCAAATTTCATGTGTGTTTGTGTGTGTGTTTGTGTGTGTGTTTGTATGTGTGTTTGTATGTGTGTGTGTGTGTGTGTGTTTGTTTCTATGTGTGTTTGTATGTGTGTTTGTATGTGTGTGTGTGTGTTTGTATGTGTGTTTGTATGTGTGTTTGTATGTGTGTATGTCTGTGTGTCTGTGGGGATGTGTGTTGACATGTCTGACTGAGTATCCACTACTTATCCTGCTGCTTTAAGAACCCTCAGTATCACCTCTTACCTCTTCCACATCTCCTCTTCCACCTCTCCTCATCCATCTCTCCTCTTCCACCTCTCCTTTTCCAACTCTCCTCTTCCACCTCTTCCCTCTTCCACCTCTCCTCTTCCACCTCTTCCACCTCTCCTCTTCCACCTCTCTCTCTCTCTCTCTCTCTCTCTCTCCCTCCATCCCCTTCCCCCTCTCTCCCTCCACCTCCCCTCTCTCTCTCTCCCTCCCTCCCTCCCTCCCACTCTCCATCTCCCTCCCTCCCTCCCTCCCTCCCTCCCTCCCTCCCTCCCTCCCTCCCTCCCTCCCTCCCTCCCTCCCTCCCTCCCTCCCTCCCTCTCTCCTCTCTCTCTCTCTCTCTCTCTGTCTCTCTCTCTCTCTCCCTCCACCCCCCTCCCCCTCTCTCCCTTCACACCCTCTCTCTCCCCCCTCTCTCTCTCTCTCTCTCTCTCTCTCTCTCTCTCTCTCTCTCTCTTTCTCTCTCTCCCTCCCTCCCTCCCTCCCTCCCTCCCTCCCTCCCTCCCTCCCTCTCTCTCTCTCTCTCTCTCTCTCTCTCTCCCTCTGTCTCTCTCTCTCTCTCCCTCCTCCCCCCTCCCCCTCTCTCCCTTCACACCCCCCTCTCTCTCTTTCTCTCCCTCCACCCCCCCGCTCTCCATCCCCCCCTCTCTCTCCCCCACCCCTCTCTCTCTCTCTCTCCCTCCACCCCCACCCTCTCCATCTCCCTCCACCCCCCCTCTCTCTCCCTCCCTTCCTTCCACTCTCCATATCTCTCCTCTCTCTCTCTCTCTCTCTCTCTCTCTCTCTCCCTCCATCCCTCTCTCTCTCTCTCTCCATCTCCCTCCCTCTCTTGGGTCTTTAAAGGCTCATTAAGTTCAGTAGGAAGTCAGTTAGAGCTAGTCCAGTTAGTCACTCCCAGTGTCTGAGAGAGATCACTGGACTGACCAGGGTGGACATGTTCTGCAATGCTAAGGCCGATGTCAGGCTGACATCCACATGTGCACACATACACAGACACACACAGAAATAGGTGTGTCTGGTTGATCAATACTTTTCTGAGCTGTATGTGGAGCCAATGCCAGTAGACAGAAACAGTAAACCCTGGGGACCGGGGGGTGAAACCCCTAGTCTCCAAAGCAAGGTGAAATGTCAAACACTGAACATTTCTCTCTCTCTCTCTCTCTCTCTCTCTGCCTCTCTCTCTCTCTCTCTCTCTGCCTCTCTCTCTCTCTCTCTGCCTTTCTCTCTCTCTGCCTCTCTCTCTCTCTCTCTGCCTCTCTCTCTCTCTGCCTCTCTCTCTCTCTCTCTCTGCCTCTCTCACTCTCTCTCTCTCTCTGCCTCTCTCTCTCTCTCTCTCTGCCTCTCTCTCTCTCTCTCTCTGCCTCTCTCTCTCTCTCTCTGCCTTTCTCTCTCTCTGCCTCTCTCTCTCTCTCTCTGCCTCTCTCTCTCTCTGCCTCTCTCTCTCTCTCTCTCTGCCTCTCTCACTCTCTCTCTCTCTCTACCTCTCTCTCTCTCTCTCTCTCTGCCTCTCTCTCTCCCTCCATCCCTCCTAAGAGCTGTTCTTTCTGTAATTCCACTATTATTCCCCCTGATGTCAAAATATACTACACATAGATTGGAATTCCTTCCTTTGTCATTAACGGTACAATCTTCATACATGATGCTTGCGCGTGCGTAACTGATTGGACAGTGTATTCACTTTACTCTGCGGTGTGTTCATTTTCATGGAAGCCAACTTAATAACTGTCGGATTAGTGCTGGGTGAATTCACCCGTTCTCCACTTCTCCTGCGCCTCTCACTGTGTGTGAACCCATGCTTCATATCGTCATACACAGGCTAAACTGGGATTTGGTTGAGCTGTCACCCCCAAAATTTCGGAAAGAAATATATGACATTTTCTGTGTAAGCTGTCTTTGTGTGTGTGTGTATGTGTAAGTATGCACGTGCATGTTTCCAGAACCCCCCGACGCACACAAATACATACACGCTCACTAGCTCGTACACACACATACTCATACACCCTTGCAGTAATACATGATGTTATGACGTTTCAGTGTGTTGCAGCCAACCACCATTGGCCTTGGTCTGGGCATTTCCATGTAGTGTTCATTTATACTGTTTAGTCCACCTTAAGTATCTGCCCCTTTTTTTCAATTTTCACCTAAAATGACAAATCTAACTGCCTGTAGCTCAGGACTTGAAGCAAGGAGATGCGTATTCTTGATACCATTTGAAAGGAAACACTTGGAAGTTTGTGGAAATGTGAAAGGAATGTAGGAGAATATAACACATTAGATCTGGTAAAGGATAATACAAAGATTTTGGCCATGGGATGGCAGCATTGTATGTGCAAAGTTTTAAACTGATCCAATGAACCATTGCATTTCTGTTCAAAATGTTGTGTCAAGACAGCCCAAATGTGCCTAATTGGTTTATTAATACATAACTGTGCATTCTCCTCAAACAATAGCATGGTATTCGTTCACTGTAATAGCTACTGTAAATTGGACAGTGCAGTTAGATTAGCAAGAATAAAAATGTTCTGCCAATATCAGATATGTCTATGTCCCTGGGAAATGTTATTGTTACTTACAACATCATGCTAATCGCATTAACCTATGTTAGCTCAACCGTCCCGCAGGGGACCCTCCGATCCTGTAGAGATTGAAGAGGCTTTACAGATCATCGTACTATCAACAAACTATCTGTTGATAAGCAACTGCTTGCCAAGGTTACGGTTAGGGTTAGATTAAGGTTTAGGGTTAGGGTTAGGGCAAAGGTTAAGTTTAGGGTTAGGATAGGGTTAGGGTTAGGGTTATGGTTAGGGCTAGGGTAAAGGTTAAGTTTAGGGTTAGGATAGGGTTAAGGTTAGGGTTAGGATAGGGTTAAGGTTAGTGTTAGGATAGGGTTAAGGTTAGGGTTAGGATAGGGTTAAGGTTAGGGTTAGGATAGGGTTAAGGTTAGGGTTAGGATAGGGTTAAGGTTAGGGTTAGGGTTAGGGTTAGGGTTAGGGTTAGGATAGGGTTAAGATTAGGGTTAGGATAGGGTTAAGATTAGGGTTAGGATAGGGTTAAGGTTAGGGTTAGGATAGGGTTAAGGTTAGGGTTAGGATAGGGTTAAGGTTAGGGTTAGGATAGGGTTAAGGTTAGGTTTAGGGCTAGTAGAGAGTTAGTTGAAATATTACTTATGGTCTGTACAGCATCCAAATTTGTTACAATTTCTGCGGAGGATAATCTCATTCAGATTGGGTTCACGATCTCTCTGCTAAAGCTGCTTTATCCAGTCGACCATATGTAGAATTATCATTAGTCTATAATCCCTAAACCAGGCCATCTAAAATGCAGATATATGTTATGACCATAACACATTCCTCTAGGCCGGAAATAATTATCTTCATCAAAGTGATAATATCTTTGTCACAAACAAATCGATATGAGACAAACAAAAGTGTGTTTTGTTGTTGTGAGAGGATGTCAGGGGGGAAGAGAGAGATGTATGAGGGAAAGAAAGAGAGAAGTGGAAGGTGTGCATGTCGAGAAAAGGAGTGAAAAACACCATGGGACATGACTCAACATGTTTTGTCATTTTCACCCAGTCCTTCTTCTCTCACCCTCTCTACCATGACTCCCTTAGTCTCTCTCCTCACCCATCCTCTCTTGTCTCACTCACTGATGAATTGCCAAGTGGTAAAGCCCTCTTTCTCGCTCTATCCTTCAACAAGCAGCATACGTCTCCCCCAGGCTCCCTTGTCTCTAATCATGTGGTAATGAGTCTAATTGGTTGTTAAAGACACCAGCGTGGTGTATGTTTGACAGACAGACAGAACAGACTCGGCGTGGTATGACATGTGGCTGCCCTGCCCTGGGCTCTCAGATCACAACTGTTCTCCCCCATCTCACAGCATCTCAGCCATGTTCGGGGACCGCCTGATCAGAGGGAGTGGATTTATGGTCTTGGAAGTTGAAACAGAGCAACTAGTGAGCGGTAATCATTTGAAATTGGTGCACGGTGTGTTGATTGAAATGTGTTCTTATCTTTTCCACTATTTGTGCTTCTCAATCTGAAAATATAACTATAGACTATTGCCGCGTCTAAGCATGTGTTAATGCATTATCTGTCCCACTGTAATTGTGTGCAACATTTTGTTACCTTTCTAGTGTCTGAGCATCAGTAATCTGTTGGCATCACCGTGCTGTAGAAGCCTAATGAATTTTCCTCCATAACCTTAGCTGTGAGGCCTCCTGCCCTCTGCCAATTTACTACTGACCCTAACATGACCCTTAGCACACACTAAAAGCCCTGGGCCGGGTATATGTGTGTGCTTGGGTGAATGCGTGGGTGAATGCATGTGTATGTTTGTGAGTGTGTGTGTGGACAGGTTGAGAATATTTATTCCTAACCTATTGGAAGTAAAGAAATCTTTGCTTCTAATTCGATCTGTGGGCCCCGTAGATGGAAATGGCTTGCGTTCAGCGATAGCCCTAGTTCTCAGGGACTCGGGAGTATAGCCCGTGTGCTTTGAAATCACTTGAAGCTGGGATGTCTCTCCCCCTCTCTCCTTTCTTTCCTCTTTGATGGGTTCATCAGTGATAATGCAGAGCAGACATGGTTGGATTGAAAGCAGCCAACATCTGTCGATAGTCTCCCTGTATCTTCCCTGTATGCAGTGTGTGTGTCTCTTTCTGTGAGTTTTGTCCCTATAGCCGGGACAGCTTTTACCAGTGCAGATGATTGGATTTCTCTCATAGCAGTATTGACGGGCCGTCGCCACTCTTGTTATCCATCTGATACTGTCATTGTATAAATGTAGATGGACACCGCTATCGAACACCTGACTGTTTTTCCCGTAATAGTAAACAAACATTGGGATCTGTGTCGGGCAATACGGGAAGAGAGAAGAGTCAATGCAAGTGATTTATAGGTTCTATTCTGTGGATGGGTGTATAATGGATAAGGTGATATTGTGTATTTCATGTTTTTTCTAATAACACATTGTCATTGATTATTGCACTGATGGGTTTTGAGTTTTTTGGGAGTTTGCAATAAAGGCATTTCACTATACTTTATGCGGCTCTTTTCGTCTCTCTCACTATCTCTCTTTCTCACTGTCTCTCTCGCTATCTCTCTCACTATCTCTCTCTCTGTCTCTCTCACTATCTCTCTCTCTGTCTCTCTCACTGTCTCTCTTTCTCACTGTCTCTCTCACTATCTCTCTTTCTCACTGTCTCTCTCGCTATCTCTCTCACTATCTCTCTCTCTGTCTCTCTCACTATCTCTCTCTCTGTCTCTATCACTGTCTCTCTTTCTCACTGTCTCTCTCACTGTCTCTCTTTCTCACTGTCTCTCTTTCTCACTGTCTCTCTCTCTGTCTCTTTCACTATCTCTCTCTCTGTCTCTCTCACTATCTCTCTCTCTGTCTCTCTCACTATCTCTCTCTGTCTCTCTCACTATCTCTCTCTCTGTCTCGCTCACTATCTCTCTCTCTATCTCTCTCACTATCTCTCTCTCTGTCTCTCTGTCTCTCTTTCTCACTATTTCTCTCTCTGTCTCTCTCTCTGTCTGTCTCACTATCTCTCTCTCTGTCTCTCTCACTATCTCTCTCTGTCTCGCTCACTATCTCTCTCTCTATCTCTCTCACTATCTCTCTCTCTGTCTCTCTTTCTCACTATTTATCTCTCTCTCTCTCACTGTCTCTCTCTCTGTCTCTCTCACTATCACTCTCTCTGTCTCTCTCACTATCTCTCTCTCTCTCTCTCTCTCTCTCTCACTGTCTCTCTCTCTGTCTTTCTTTCTGTCTCTCTTTCTCCCTGTCTCTCTTTCTCTCTTTCTCTTTTTCTCACTGCCTCACTGTCTCTCTTTCTCTCTGTCTCTCTGTCTGACTGTCTCGCTGTCTCACTGTCTCTCTTTCTCTCTGTCTCTCTGTCTGACTGTCTCTCTGTCTCACTGTCTCTCTTTCTCTCTGTCTCTCTTTCTCACTGTCTCTCTGTCTCTCTTTCTCTCTGTCTCTCTCTCTTTCTCACGGTCTCTCTTTCTCTCTGTCTCTCTTTCTCATGGTCTCTCTGTCTCTCTTTCTCACTATCTCTCTGTCTCTCTTTCTCATTATCTCTCTTTCTCTCGGTCTCTCTGTTTCTCTTTCTCACTGTTTCTGTCTCTCTTTCTCACGGTCTCTCTTTCTCTCTTTCTCACGGTCTCTCTTTCTCTCTGTCTCTCTTTCTCATGGTCTCTCTTTCTCTCTGTCTCTCTTTCTCACGGTCTTTCTTTCTCTCTGTCTCTCTTTCTCACTGTCTCTCTTTCTCACGGTCTCTCTTTCTCTTTGTCTCTCTTTCTCACTGTCTCTCTTTCTCACGGTCTCTCTTTCTCTCTGTCTCTCTTTCTCACGGTCTCTCTTTCTCACTGTCTCACTGTCTCTCCTTCTCACTGTCTTTCCTTCTCACTCTCTCTCTCTCTCTCTCTCGCTCTCTCTCTCTTTGTATCTTTCTATCACTCCTCCTATAGCTTCCTATCTACATTGCTCTCTCTCTATACTGATTCACAACTGTTCAGATGACCTTTTTGAAAAAGCAGTCTCTACACCACATATAACTATAGCCTCCAAACACAGAAACAGTCTCTACACCACACATAACTATAGCCTCCAAACACAGAAACAGTCTCTACACCACACATAACTATAGCCTCCAAACACAGAAACAGTCTCTACACCACATATAACTATAGCCTCCAAACACAGAAACAGTCTCTACACCACATATAACTATAGCCTCCAAACACAGAAACAGTCTCTACACCACCTATAACTATAGCCTCCAAACACAGAAACAGTCTCTACACCACACATAACTATAGCCTCCAAACACAGAAACAGTCTCTACACCACACATAACTATAGCCTCCAAACACAGAAACAGTCTCTACACCACACATAACTATAGCCTCCAAACACAGAAACAGTCTCTACACCACATATAACTATAGCCTCCAAACACAGAAACAGTCTCTACACCACATATAACTATAGCCTCCAAACACAGAAACAGTCTCTACACCACACATAACTATAGCCTCCAAACACAGAAACAGTCTCTACACCACATATAACTATAGCCTCCAAACACAGAAACAGTCTCTACACCACACATAACTATAGCCTCCAAACACAGAAACAGTCTCTACACCACATATAACTATAGCCTCCAAACACAGAAACAGTCTCTACACCACACATAACTATAGCCTCCAAACACAGAAACAGTCTCTACACCACACATAACTATAGCCTCCAAACACAGAAACAGTCTCTACACCACACATAACTATAGCCTCCAAACACAGAAACAGTCTCTACACCACACATAACTATAGCCTCCAAACACAGAAACAGTCTCTACACCACATATAACTATAGCCTCCAAACACAGAAACAGTCTCTACACCACATATAACTATAGCCTCCAAACACCGAAACAGTCTCTACACCACACATAACTATAGCCTCCAAACACAGAAACAGTCTCTACACCACATATAACTATAGCCTCCAAACACAGAAACAGTCTCTACACCACATATAACTATAGCCTCCAAACACAGAAACAGTCTCTACACCACCTATAACTATAGCCTCCAAACACAGAAACAGTCTCTACACCACATATAACTATAGCCTCCAAACACAGAAACAGTCTCTACACCACATATAACTATAGCCTCCAAACACAGAAACAGTCTCTACACCACACATAACTATAGCCTCCAAACACAGAAACAGTCTCTACACCACACATAACTATAGCCTCCAAACACAGAAACAGTCTCTACACCACATATAACTATAGCCTCCAAACACAGAAACAGTCTCTACACCACATATAACTATAGCCTCCAAACACAGAAACAGTCTCTACACCACACATAACTCTAGCCTCCAAACACAGAAACAGTCTCTACACCACACATAACTATAGCCTCCAAACACAGAAACAGTCTCTACACCACATATAACTATAGCCTCCAAACACAGAAACAGTCTCTACACCACATATAACTATAGCCTCCAAACACAGAAACAGTCTCTACACCACACATAACTATAGCCTCCAAACACAGAAACAGTCTCTACACCACACATAACTATAGCCTCCAAACACAGAAACAGTCTCTACACCACACATAACTATAGCCTCCAAACACAGAAACAGTCTCTACACCACACATAACTATAGCCTCCAAACACAGAAACAGTCTCTACACCACACATAACTATAGCCTCCAAACACAGAAACAGTCTCTACACCACATATAACTATAGCCTCCAAACACAGAAACAGTCTCTACACCACATATAACTATAGCCTCCAAACACAGAAACAGTCTCTACACCACCTATAACTATAGCCTCCAAACACAGAAACAGTCTCTACACCACATAAAGGATTTGATTCGAGCCTGAAAAAGCCCCAGTGTTATTTATCCTGTTGCTGCTATATGTGGTGCATAGTATCATCCTCAGCGTTAGTAGCGTAGCGTAGCGGCCTTAGACAAGGACTCTGTATAACGTCCCGCAGTCCATTCATTCTCTGGCCTTGGCAAGGTTAGATGTCTTGAGTGGTACACAAAGTGAAAGGAACTGTCTGAAAGAGGAGTAAGTACACTGAATGTAAAGCATGGTAAAAATACAACAGCTGTTTGATGTTGGAGGTCTGAGTTGAAAGCGAGACGAGGGGTCTGTTGTTTTTTCTTTGTTGGTTACTTTTTGCCTTAAAGAGAAAGATAATTTGTGTGCGTGTGTTTTATGCTGGCACCATGTGTGGGTTATTGTATCCATCCACACGTGTGTCTAATTGAGTTTGTGTGTACATATAGAGGTGTTCTAAATGAGGGTATCACAGAATGTGGGTAAAGCACTCGCTCAGAGCATGTTTTGGTGTGAAGATATTTGTCTCTCTGCTGTTATCACTGGAGACGTCCGGGTACAATGGATTCCACCTGAGAGTTAGTTGATGTACAGTATGTTAGGTATCTCTGAGTATGTGCATGGTGCTACCGTAATTACAAATACCGAAGACCATTCCAGATGATTTTCTATACCTACGCATCTCCTTCCGTCCCTCATCCCCGTGTGTTTGGAGTGTGTGTTTGTACGTGTGTGAAGCGTGCAGATATGTGTGTGTGTGAGGACTGTGTGTGGCATGTGTTTGTATCTAAGGGAGGCTGCAGAAATATGAGTGTTTATGTGTGTGTAAAGGTCAAAGGTCAAACATTTCATATTGTTATTGTTTTCATCATTGTCATCCTCTCACCCTTATAGGAGTCTACCACCAGTCTACCACCCGTATAATCATCATTAAATGTCCCCGATGTGAATCTACCATACTACAATGAATTAATAAGGCCCGAGGAGGGGTGTGTGGTATATGGCCATATACCACAAACCCCTGAGGTGCCTTATTGCTATTATAAACTGGTTACCAGCATAATTAGAACAGTAAAACATTTTTTTTTGACATACCCATGGTATACGGTCTGACGTACCACAGATTTCAGCCAATCAGCATCCAGGATCCAAACTACCCAGTTTCTATTTACAGTGAGATGATGATGCCATATGCAGTTGATGGTGAATGTATTTCCTGCATACTGTACCTGTTGACATCCACATTGTGTTAGTTTCTCAGTGTACTAGGATTACGTATCATTACCCTAATGATACTCATAGTCATCATCCAGCCATCTGCTGTACATCCAGATTAAAGCCCACTTCAGTCATAGAACATGTACAATGGCTTACATGCTCACTGTCATCATGTCTCATTACATTCCCACACATACACACCATTATACCCTGTTACTGTACCGATGCTATGCTATTCTTTAGTTATATATTGCTGAAGGGTCACGTCAATTATGTTTCTCTTAAGTCAGCCTTTTTATTGGATTTATTTCTTTTACCATTATTTTACCAGGTAAGTTGACTGAGAACACATTCTCATTTACAGCAACAACCTGGGGAATAGTTACAGGGGAGAGGAGGGGGGATGAATGAGCCAATTGTAATTATATGGGTCTCTCTCTCTCTCTCGCTCTCTCTCTCTCTCTCTCTCTCTCTCTCTCTCTCTCTCTCTCTCTCTCTCTCTCTCTCTCTCTCTCTCTCTCTCTCCTCCTCCTCCTTTTTCTCCACCTCCTCTTCTCTTTCTCTCTCCTCCACAATAGCTTATTAATACCTTCTACCCTATACCTCACCTCACCTCACCTCACCTCACCTCTTCCTCTCCCACCCTCTCCCCTCTCTCTTTAACTCCCTCCCTCCCTCCCTCCCTCCCTCCCTCCCTCCCTCCCTCCCTCCCTCCCTCCCTCCCTCCCTCCTTCTCTTCTCCTGGCTTGTTCTTGTACATTTGGTCCTGACAACACAAAGATCATAACAATGATGACAGAGATGTTCTATAATCCTGCTGGGTTTGTTGTGATTGGCTGAAAGACATTTCCTAAAGTGCTTCTGAAATGTCTTAAATGATATCACTGATACGAGTGAGAACCATGAGCGTGATTGGTTTAAATGGCTCGGCGTAATTGCATCGTGTTTGCTGGATATGCAATTGAATTATGTGTACTTGGCCAAATAGAAGGGTGGGGTGCGTAATTCACTTCAGTTCCAGTACAGTAGCAATATTGACCAACAGAGAAGTACTCAAGTTTCATACAACTAGATTCCCTCATTGACTGTTAGACTTCCGCCAATACAAACAAAAGTGATACAACACAGAAATGACCTTCCTAGATCTTGAACAAGAGCTACAGTACCTACCCCTCCAGGACAAAAATGGGTTGTGTCTGTTTCTCAACTTCTTTATCAACGTAATCACATTGTGTGCAGCTGTTTGGATGAGGAGAGAAAACACACACAATGATTCCCATTTTCAATAGCCATTCATAGGACAGACGGCACTGTCCTTACACTGTGTCTTGTCATATTAGAACCGATGGTCTTGTGGGCCAATCAATATCAAGTACAATCTCCACACCAAAGCGTGCCTCTATTGCTTGTCTCAATGATGATGCTACATACTAAAATACCATGTGTCAATCTCTCTGCCAACCCCTCCCCTCCATCCCCCCCTCTGCTATCTGACTGGACACAAGCGTAACCGTGGTGAATCCTAGTTCCAGAATTAGAACAGGCGGATTATCCCCTGCTGTAAAGGCAGACGTCAGAACTGAACTCAGAACTCTGCAGGTGTTCTATTCCAGACTGGTCCAGTCCAGATGTATTGTCTCTGGGTTTCATTAGAATAACAATATGTAGAACACTAACAATACTCACAGACCTAAGCTGACATCCCTGGCCCCATAGGCCAAACGGCTGACACCAGGAGATACTGGTGTGTGTGTGTGTGTGTGTGTGTGTGTGTGTGTGTGTGTGTGTGTGTGTGTGTGCGTGTCTGTATGGAGGTGGCGGGGGAGTATGGGGTTGCGTTTGGAGTTTGAGCCATGTATTTGGAGTGTGTGTATGTGTTTGTATGTGTGTGAAGCGTGCAGATACGTGTGTGTGTGAGGATTGTGTGTGTATCTAAGGGAGGCTGGAGAAACATGCGATACAAGCGTGGGTTTGAGAGGCGAGTGTTTGTGTGTGTGTGTGAGTGAGGGTATGAATGGGGTTAGCAGGAGGGAGATGATATAACTGCCTGTGGCGAAGAGACAAAACTGTCCCTCTAAGCCATTGTCTTTAGGATTAGAAACCAGGAAGACTAAAGCTCCTTTCCCTTATCGAACAGACGGCCATTTTTCATATTAATGATGCACTTTTGATGAATGTGTCGCGTGGCGTCTGTATCAAGGGTTAATTGATTAGTTGAGGACATGCTGCCCTGGAGTGTGTGTTTGTGTGTGTCTGTGTGTGTTTGTGGGTGTGTGTGTGTGAGAGACAAAGAGAGAAAAAGAGAGAATATCTGTGTGTGTGTGTGTGTGCAGTCGGACCTCCCTGGTTGTATATTGATCTATTGATCAAGCTGGTGTTGCTTAAAGCCGTTTTATCCTAAGGGAACCATTCTCTCTCTCTCTCTCTCTCTCTCTCTCTCTCTCTCTCTCTCTTTCTCTCTGTCTCTCTCTCTCGCTCTCTCTCTCTCTCTCTCTCTCTCTCTCTCTCTCTCTCTCTCTCTCTCTCTCTCTCTCTCTTTCTCTCTCTGTCTCTCTCGCTCTCTCTCTCTCTCTCTCTCTCTCTCTCTCTCTCTCTCTCTCTCTCTCTCTCTCTCATACAGTGGGGAAGATATTTGCATAACAGCTGTCCCATCTTGTCTATGACGACACACACACACCCCACACGCACTCTCGTTTCCTGTTGACAGCTGTGCTATGTGAGAACACCATAGTCATCTTGCTTTGTTGTCTCCTCATTGTTTTATCACGGCACAACACTTGTCACTGATGCTAATACAACTAGACTAATTACAATAACATTGACTGTGACCAATATCATAATGACCAACTGCATTTACAGTAGCAGTAAAAAAGTTGGACACCTACTCATTAAATTTATTTGTACTTTTTCTACATTGTATAATAATAGTGACAACATCAAAACTATGAAATAACACATTTGAAATCATGTCGCAACCAAAAAAGTGTTAAGCAAATCAAAATATATTTGAGATTTGAGATTCTTCAAAGTAGCCACCCTTTGCCTTATTACAGCTTTGCACACTCATGGCATTCTCTCAACCAGCTTCACCTGGAATGCTTTTCCAACAGTCTTGAAGGAGTTCCCACATATGCTGAGCACTTGTTGGCTGCTATTTCATAATTTTGATGTCTTCACTATTATTAGACAATGTAGAAAATAGTAAAAATAAAGAAAAACCCTTGAATGAGTAGGTGTGTCCAAACTTTTGACTGGTACTGTTTGTTGATATTCTTATGTCCCATTTTATTGGTCGGGCGAATTTTCAGATTTTCTAGTAATGAGGTGGAAATGCTTTGATGTTTTATTGAGGAATGATGTTGCTGAATATACCGTTTTGAATCTGTAAAGATGTACAAACAAATATTAATAATGATAATAATTATGCCTTGTTCGCTGTTGTCATAATTGCTAGCCAGTAGGCAAATCCATTACCTCCTTAACTCCTAAAAGCAATATCAACTCTGCAAACAGCCACATAAATAAAGGAACGCAGGTCAGAAACACTGGAATTGTGCTTCAGGGTCAAATTTCTCAAAATGTCATTAATTTTTTGGGGAGCAAGGTGCCCTTGGTTTTTGTGCTTCGATGTCCATAGCCTTAGAGCGAGGTGGTGAGCAATGGCTACATGTTTCTAATGTGTATGTGTGTGTGTATGCGTGTGTGGACGTGTTTAACTATTCTTGTGGGGACCAGAAGTTCCCACAAGAATAGTAAACAAACAAAAATTTGACCAACTGAGAACATTTTGTCAGTCCTCACAAGCGAGGTGTCCATTTCTAGAGGGTTTAGGGTTAAAGTTAGAATTAGTGTTAGGGTTAGAAGCTAGGGTTAGTTTTAGGGTTAGGGTTAGGAGCTAGGGTTAGGGTTAAGGTTAGGTTTTTGGGTTAAGGTTATGGTTAGTGTAACGGTAAAGGTTAGGTTTAGTGGTTAGGGCAAATAGGATTTTGAATGGGACTGAGTTGTATGTACAGGTTAGCTGTACAATACTGTGTGTGTGTGTGTGTGTGTGTGTGTGTGTGTGTGTGTGTGTGTGTGTGTGTGTGTGTGTGTGTGTGTGTGTGTGTAAGCTTGATTAACAGCATTCCTGACCCCGGCCTCTGAGAAAAACAAATCTGAGAGAGAAATCAATAAGATTTAATGAGATCAGAAACAATCACTTACAATAGTACATCAGTCACACACAGGCACCGCAATATGAGGTGTGTGTGTGGGTGTGTTAACTCCTTAATGATTCTCCCTGATTTGCATTTTATCAGTCATGCTGTGCGCGGGAGGCAGAGAGGGTTATTAGCTAATGTGTTTGCTTAAACTCATCACACCAGGCAATTAACAAGGAAACAGATAACACACAGCCAACCATCAGATAGAGAAGAGATCTTTCTATCTCTCTTTTACATGCATTTGTTATCTCCCTCCCTCCCTCTCTCTTCCTTCCTTCCTTCCTTCCTTCCTTCCTTCCTTCCTTCCTTCCTTCCTTCCTTCCTTCCTTCCTTCCTTCCTTCCTTCCTTCCTTCCTTCCTTCCCCCTCTCTCTCTCTTTCTCGGTGTCCCTTTCTCTCTCTCTTTCTCCCTCCATCTCTCTAACCTTTCTCTCTCTCTCTTTCTCCCTCCATCTCTCCAACCTGTCTCTCTCTCCTCTTTTCTAATCACACCAGATCGTGTTGTAAGAACTAGGATGGAAAGCATATTTCTCAAGCATATAGGAAAAAAGCAATTAGACATTCAATTAAGGGTGTAATGAATCCCCTATGAAAAGCTTCATTATCAGGGCCTCGTTAGAGAACATGTCTCTTTGAGAGGTAGACAACGAGCTCATCAGGCCATTGCAGCTAAGAGGTGAATCAAACAGGGTTAAACAAAAGCTATTTGGGATTATTAGAGATGATTAGAGATGGTTAGAGATGGTTTGAGACAGAGACAAAAGAGAATGAACACTGCAAGGGTTGAATCCTAATCTGAAAAACGTGCTCAAAACTCAAATATTTGTGCAAATGGCTTCAAATGGCTTCAACTGGCTTCAGTGAAAGATATACAGTACAACAAAATGTGATGTTTTACCATGTTGTGCTCGGTTGTTAAAGTGAAACTTTAGATATCTACAGTAGATTATCTTTCTACAAGGTCATTGATGCATGTATTATGCAGTCTTCTGGTTTGGAGAACTTGATGTCTTCTTCACCTACTTTTTTGTTCTGTTCAGTTCTATAACGTTTTAGTTTTTCTGTCGTGGCACCGAAGTCTCACTCGTAAATGTTCTAATGTTTTTTTCATCTCTGTGGGTTCACCTGTGGAACTAAAGGACAGAGGACAGAAATAGACTGAATGAAATCAACGTGTGTCGAGTGGGAGTCGGTAGCTATCCCATAAGGTAGTTAATATCTGTATCTCCCAAACACATACACCGCTGGCTGCACAGTATAAAACACTGTTGATGGTGCTGTGGCGGTGCTTATGGTGCCCTCATACTTGTAAATCTCCGTTCTGGTTAGGACTGATCAATCACAGTATGAAAATAAATGGTCTGTTTGTGTGTGTGTGTGTGTGTGTGTGTGTGTGTGTGTGTGTGTGTGTGTGTGTGTGTGTGTGTGTGTGTGTGAGACAAAGGAGGCCCGACATGCACAGTTGATGCGTGGAGATGATGGGAAAGAGAAGCAAGGGATGGATGAATATAAGTATGAAATGATGAATAAAGATTGAATACAACAAATCAGTGGGTCTGACTGTGACCTGCGTTCATTTTTTTGTTCAGTATAGTTTAACACAGAACTCTCAGACTATATGTATTTAAAAAGACTGCACACATCCCTTACAAAAAAAACGACGTGAACAAATCACGTGAAAAGAACACGTTACCACGTGTGAACAAATCACTTGAAAAATGTCACGTCAAAAGAAAAAATTGTGGCCATGAGCAACCATTACGGACTCATGTCCAGTACACTTTTACATGTGCATTTTCACCTTTTATTATTATTTTTTAACTTAAGTTTATCATAGGATTTGCTGTGATAAATCATGATTAATTCCAAATTCCTAATTTGCTCAAATTGAGATGTAATTTAAGATTTTGAATACAAAAAAGTATTACAAGAATAATGACGTCTTGATTTTGTCCAAAGTAACTGTTAGCAAAAACAGGTAAATTAATAAATATACTTTCTTTAACTTCAAAGTCAATTTGTTTTGACATCAAATTGCTGTACAGGTTATGAATTTAGAATGTTGTCAGTGTATTTTAAACTTGTGTTAACTAATTAACTCTGACAGTGCACATTTTAAACATGTTAAACAGGATCAATAAGGAGACACAGAGCGCTAGCTTTTCTGTTCTTTTCACTGGCTTTCTTCCAACGGTCACTGACTGTATGAAGAAGAGGGACATGTACCTGTAGCAGTAGCACTTCGATTGGATGGCTCAGAAATAATAAATCATTTCTTTTAACATACCTGAACTATTATACTCAGGTAGGCTTTCACCTTTTTACAGAATAGCGTTACAAAATTTGCAATTCCATATGCAGAAATATTACCACTGCATTACTACTACTCTTTAATGAGTCTGACGCAAAGTATATACTGTAACTCCCGGACCAGGCCCAAATCCCCGTCATTCACATGAAGAAAAGACGGAGATACAGATCAGGATGCCTTATGAAAATGTGTGGGTACATGCCTCTACCATCCGTTCTATTGTCTAACAAGCATCACTGGAGAATAAACTGCATGAGCTCCATTCGAGACTATCCTGGGACATTAAAAACTGTAATATGTAGGCCCCCTGATTGGCACAGCGGTCTAAGGAACTGCATCGCTGTGTTACAACAGATCCAGGTTCGATACCAAGCTGTCTATTTACTACCACAAATTGATGCTGGCACTGATACCACACTCAACGAGGTGTGTAAGGCCATAAGAAAACAAGAAAATGCTCATCCTGAAGTGGCACTCCTAGTGGGCGTTAATGCAGACAAACTTAAATCAATTTTACCTCATTTCTACCAGCATGTCACATTTGCAACCAGAAGAAAAAAACCTCTTGACCACCTTTACTCAAATTGAAGGCGAGCTCTCCCTCGGTCAATATTCCGCGGGGCCAGACTGATTACCAGGGCGTGTACTCAGAGCATGCGCGGACCAACTGGCAAGTGTCTTCTCTGACATTTTCAACCTCTCCCTGACCGAGTCTGTACTACCTACATGTTTCAAACAGACCACCATAGTCCCTGTGCCCAAGAACACATGTCGGTAGCCATGAAGTGCTTTGAAAGGCTGGTCATGGCTCACATCAACAGCATCATCCCTGAAACCCTAGAGCCACTCCAATTCACATACCGCCCCAACAGATCCACAGATGACACAATCTCATTTGTGACCAGGGTATGGCGTGTGTTACTACTTCACAGGAGCGCCACTATGCAAATGTATTTTCTGGCAGAAATGCCTTCTGGAACATGTGAACTTTCATATGCCTTAATAACAGACTTGTATGCCATCTGTAAATACCAATACAATTGTTAAATGGCGAGCCTAGTTCATTTAGCCATGAAAAAAGCCATCAACCTTCCCGCTAGTAATGATTGGCTGAGATAATGAGTGGGCTGGACATGCCGAGAAATTAGTTTGGATTGGTCTGCCATGTAGCTCGCTTCTGTCTATAATATGAGCTGGTCAGTATGTGTAAGCAATCCTTTCTAACACTGATTTTTTTTTAAAGATATCACAAGTGTTGCTCTACACTTTCAGGAGGACCGAGTTTTGAAATCAGTGGAATTAGAGTATGATAACTAAGGAGAAGGAGAAAATTCTGGTGTTTGATTGCAAATATGCAAACAGAGTCGAAAAGAAAACACGCAGAAGGCTGTTGCATAACACACCTGTCTCCGGATTACATCTTCAAACTAAGGGCAACCATGGCATCCGTGACAGAGAGGGAGAAGCGCTCATCCATGTATACGGGTAAGATAATCTAGCTAGCTACATTTTCGTATACTACACGTTTCTAATTTAGTCAGAATGTTGTTTTCATTTCAAGTTAGTGTACTGTTAGCTAGCCAGCAAACGTTACATGTATGATCTATGTAGTCATATTACTCTTATCTCAGAGTCATTTGCATTTCTAGTTATTTGCTAATGTTAGCTAGCTAACACTGAACCTGGTTGGTTAGCTACCTGCAGATTCATGCAGGGTAGTAATGTTATGAGTTGGGATTATGATTCATTGTTTAGCTAGCTACATGTCTAAACAAAAGACTCCACTATGCAAGTAACTATTTCAATAGAATGTTTTATGATGTCACTACGACAACTGTTGATAGACTAAGTTGGTAAATTCGTTCTGTATATCTACTCCGATTTCAGAGCACTCTCGTCTGAGTGTGCCAGAGCATAGAATAACTGATGAATTTACGAACGCTCAACACCCGTTGAAGATGGGCGGTGTCAGTAAACATTGGCAAAAAGCGTAATTAAATTGTTGCCAGCAGCACAGTTGCAGTCACCAATGCTCTGGATAACATGAAAACAGCCTAACCAGCTCTGCTAGGGTGAGTAAAATGGTCAGATTGAGCTGTTCTTTTATTTGTGTCTAGAAGTTGCTAGCAAGCTAGCCAATGTTAGCTAGTTAGCTAGGGTGCTTGACTGCTGTTGTTAGGTCAGAACGCTCGGATCAACCATACTTTTCGACCAGAGCATCCAGTGTGCGCTCTGAACGCTCTGAGAGTGAAACCATTTTTACGTCTCTGTGTCCAGTATGAAGGAAGTAAGAGCTGATGCTAATGATGTAATGAGGTGTTTTTCTGTAAGGGATGGACCCACCACAGAGATTAAAGAGCGGAACTAGAGTGTCGGTGTGTATTAACACAATGATTGTGGGATATGGACCATGTTGCCATGGAGGACTACACTAGACTTTGTTCTCATGTGATGGCCTAGGAACATGAATAAATGCAGAGACGTTCACGTATATCTAAACACACACGTGCACATTAAGTAAATACATGCATGAAAGCATGCACACACACACACACACACACACACACACACACACACACACACACACACACACACACACACACACACACACACAGAATAATGGACATTGCATACTACATATGTGTGTGGTTGTCAGTGTGTGTGTATGTTTGATTATGTGTTTCTAAACTAGGTGTCATGGCTCTGCGTTTCAAGGTGTCACAGTGTGTCAGAGTAACACAGACCAGACTCCACACACTGCAGTTCCACCCCTAAGATCATGATCACAGAAAAACAAGAACTGTACATGGCAGCAGTTTGTCTTTAGGAAATGAACAGGACATATTTAGTCTTTATTCACACTAAAGAAAACAGAGGTTCTGTGTGTGGAAGCTGGCACGATGAACAAACCATTTAATTCTGGAGGAAAATTTAATTCAGGCAAAAAAAGTGGTCCTCTCACTTTATCCTTCCTTCCTTCCTTCCTTCCTTCCTTCCTTCCTTCCTTCCTTCCTTCCTTCCTTCCTTCCTTCCTTCCTTCCTTCCTTCCTTCCTTCCTTCCCTCTCTCTCTCTCTCTGCCTCTCCCAGATCGGGTAAAGAAGGATGCCTCAGTATGTCAGAGCATGAGCTGGCCAGTCAGCTACTGTACCTGAGATGTGGTAGTGACTTATTTGACCTAATGGTCTAGAACATTGTGGGTGCTCCACACCCAGAGGCAATTTCTCTGAAGCAGTGGTCCGATGCAAATGGTGCATGGTGCCAGACCCCATGGTGCATGGTGCCAGACCACACACACACACACACACACACACACACACACACACACACACACACACACACACACACACACACACACACACACTTACTGTGATTAGCTCCTTCCTCAAGTGGTCTGGCTGGTATCACCTTCACTCTCCCAGTCAGACATACTTTTATTATCACCATGGCAACACACACAGGCAGCCAGGAAACTATCACTCAATCTCTCGCTGTCCATCTCTTTCTTTCTTTCTTTCTTTCTTTTTTTTCTCTCTCTCTCTCTTTCTCTCTCTCTCTATATATATATATACTCTATATACTGTATATCCCCCCCTCTCTCTCTATATATATACTGTATATCCCGCTCTCTCTCTCTCTCTCTCTCTCTCTCTCTCTCTCTCTCTCTCTCTCTATACATATATATATATATATATACTGTATATCCCGCTCTCTCTCTCTCTCTCTCTCTCTCTCTATATATATATATATATATATATATATATATATATATATATATATATATATATATATATACTGTATATCCCCCTCCCTCTCCCTCTCTCTCTATATATATATATATATATACTGTATATCCCCCTCTCTCTCTCTCTCTCTCTCTCTCTCTCTCTATATATATATATATATATATATATATATACTGTATATCCCCCTCTCTCTCTCTCTCTCTCTCTCTCTCTCGCTCTCTCTCTCTCTCTCTCTCTGTCTCTGTCCCTTTCCCTCAATTTTTTTCCTTTTTTCCCCCTCCCTCCCTCCCTCCCTCCCTCTCTCGTTACGTCTCTGTCCCTCTCCTTCTCTTTTCTAAAAGGAGCTACAGGAGCTAAATGGCAATTTTGTGTGTTAGTGGTAATCTAGGCCAATGTCCACTGCTTGGCTGAATAATCTATTCTTATTGGCTGAAGTGAAATTGCTAATGTCCATAGATTGCTACTAGCCACTCACACAATTGAAGCAATCTGGAATAAAAGCCCTAAGTATCTGTGCACTCAAAGTATGTTATTAACGTGGTACATGCTATATTTTTTTAATACATGTTATATTTAATTCTGTATGCTATAATTTTATAACCATTATGGGGATGCCTATTTCAATCTACAAAGTCATAAAAATCATGAGAACAGGAAAGAAAGTGAAATTATGTCTCAGAACCATTTTGCCTCTAGATATCCTATGATCTTTCTGATTTTTAGTCCTAACCTTCAATTTGGGAACAAAACTATTAAAAGCTATTGAATAAAATAATTCTGAAGTCATCTTGTGTGTGTCATCTTGTGTGTGTGTTTCATTGTCCATCGGTCAGATGTGTTTGCACCTTGTGCCTTGACTCTCATCCTCAGTCCCCCCCCCCCCCCTCGATTCAATTCAAGGGGCTTTATTGGCATGTGAAACATACGTTTACATTGCCAAAGCAGGTGAAATGGTTAAACAAAAGTGAGATAAACAATACAGAATGAAAAGGAAATATTACTCGCAAAAGTTCCAAAATAATGAAGACATTGCAAATGTCATATTATGTGCAAATAGTTAAAGTACAAAAGGGAAAATAAATAAACATAAATAGGTTGGGTTGGGTTGGGTTAAATGGGTTGTATTTACAATGGTGATTGTCCTTCACTGGTTACCATTTTCTTGTGGCAACAGGTCACAAATATTGCTGCTGTGATGGCACACTGTGGTATTTCACCCAGTAGATATGGGAGTTTATCAAAATTGGATTTGTTTTTGAATTCTTTGTGTGTCTGTGTAATCTGAGGGAAATATGTGCCTCTAATATGGTCATACATTTGGTAGGAGGTTAGAAAGTGCAGCTCAGTTTCCACCTAATTTTGTGGGCAGTGTGCACATAGCCTCTTCTCTCGAGAGCCAGTTTTGCTTTTAGCAGCCTTTCTCAATAGCAAGGCTATGCTTACTGAGGCTGCACATAGTCAAAGATTTCCTTCGTTTTGGATCAGTCACAGTGGTCAGGTATTCTGCCACGGTGTGCTCTCTGTTTAGGGCCAAATAGCATTCTAGTTTGCTCAGTTGTTTTGTTAATTATTTCCAGTGTGTCATGTAATTATCTTTTTGTTTTCTCATGATTTGGTTGGATCTAATTGTTTTGCTGTCCTGGGGGCTCTGTGGGGTCTGTTTTTTAACAGAGCCCCAGCACCAGCTTGTTTAGGGGACTCTTCTCCAGGTTCATCTCTCTGTCTGTGATGGCTTTGTTGTGGAAGGTTTGGGAATCGCTTCCCTTTAGGTGTTTGTAGAATTTAAAGTTTATTTTCTGGATTTTGATCAATAGTGGGTATTGGCCTAATTCTGCTCTGTATGCATTATTTGATGTTTTACATTGTACACAGAGGATATTTTTTGCAGAATTCTGCATGCATTAAAACTCATTTGTCAACCACTCCACAAATTTCTTGTTAACAAACTATAGGTTTGCAGACAGATTTGCAGACAGATTATATCACTTATAATTCACTGGATCACAATTCCAGTGGGTCAGAAGTTTACACACACTAAGTTGACTGTGCCTTTAAACAGCTTGGAAAATTCCAGAAAATGATGTCATGGCTTTAGAAGCTTCTGATAGGTTAATTGACATAATTTGAGTCAATTGGAGGTGTACCTGTGGATGTATTTCAAGGCCTACCTTCAAACCCAGTGCCTCTTTGCTTGACATCATGGGAAAATCAAAAGAAATCAGCCAAGACCTCAGAAATATCTTCTGGTCTGATGAAACAAAAATGGAACTGTTTGGCCATAATGACCATCGTTATGTTTGGAGGAAAAAGGGGGACGCTTGTAAGCCGAAGAACACCATCCCAACTGTGAAGCACAGGGGTGGCAGCATCATGTTGTGAAGGTGCTTTGCTGCAGGAGGGACTGGTGCACTTCATAAAATAGATGACATCATGAGGTAGGAAAATTATGTGGATATATTGAAGCAAAATCTCAAGACATCAGTCACGAAGTTAAAGCTTGGTCGCAAATGGGTCTTCCAAATGGACAATGACCCCAAGCATACTTCCAAAGTTGTGGCAAAATGGATTAAGGACAACAAAGTCAAGGTATTGGAGTGGCCATCACAAAGCCCTGACCTCAATCATATAGAAAATGTGTGGGCAGACCTGAAAAAGCATGTGCAAGCAAGGAGGACTACAAACCTGACTGAGTTACACCAGCTCTGTCAGGAGGAATGGGTCAAAATTCACCCAACTTATTGTGGGAAGCTTGTGGAAGACTACCGGAAACGTTTGACCCAAATTACACAATCTAAAGGCAATGCTACCAAATACTAATTGAGTGCATGTAAACTTCTGACCCACTGGGAATGTGATGAAAGAAATAAAAGCTGAAATTAATAATTCTCTGTACTATTATTCTGACATTTCACATTCTTAAAATAAAGTGGTGATCCTAACTGACCTAAGAGAGGGAGTTTTTACTAGGATTAAATGTCAGGAATTGTGAGAAACTGAGTTTAAATGTATTTGGCTAAGGTGTATGTAAACTTCCGACTTCAACTGTACATTGAGCTGACGTGCTGTTCAGTCTTTTTCCATAGTGTATTTCTGTTTTGTTTTAGTGATTCACCATAGTGAAGGCATAGACTCAGATTTTCTGGTTCTCTGTGTTTGTGGTTGGAAAGGTTTCTCAATTTCTTTATTCGGTGTTAGCATTCTTCATCAAACCATTTGTCATTGTTGTTAATTTTCTTAGGTTGTCTGCTTGAAATGTTATGATGTGATAGGGAAGCTGAAAGGTCAATTAAATTGTTTAGTATCTCTCTCTCTCTCTCTAACTCTCCACATGTTCCCTACACTGTTTCCTAATTTGTGATGTACATCCTAAAGGGTGTATATATCCATCATCCTTCAGTATGTGTAGAGGATATAAAGCTAGCCATCTTAATTTCCCTCGTCGATCAGTCAGTCTGTGTGTTCACTCTCTCGCCCCCAGGTACTAATACAGGAGCTCAAAGGTTGCATGATTTGTACAAAAGCGGACGAGCAGATAGGAGAAGCCAGGTTAGTTCAGGTTAGATTGGCTAGCTGTAGCGCTTCTAATTTGGTCTGCGAACCTCACATTAGAGAAATAATTACAGAGTTGATGGTTAAAACCCTGCAGGGGAGAGTCATGCTAAGAGACAGGAACGAGCTAGCGCTGTTAATTTTCATTTATTTCCTGGAGCTATTTACACCAACAAGGTTTTGTGTGTATGTGTGTGTATGTGTGTGTCTGTGTGTGTGTGGCTGATTGTTGTGGCCTATCAGTTTATTATAGATTTCTGTGCAGAGTGTAGTCAAGAAGGAAACAACACTCTCCGCAGACATTGACCTAAGGGGGTTAACGTGGTATTTCTAATGCATTTGTGCTGTGAAATACATTTTATGTCTAATTCTGTATGCTTTAAATTAGAGCAGTAAAAATAAATGTTTTGTCATACCATCGGTATATGGTTTGATATACCATGGCTGTCAGCCAATCAGCATTCAGGGCTCGAATCACCCAGTTTATAATATGAGATAACATTAATTTTGCTCCTTTTCAGCATCATTTTTAATCTACAAAGTCATATAAATCATCAGAACATGAAATAAAATAATCCTGAAATCCATTTTACCTCCAAATTTCATTTTGTCTTTCTGATTGTTAATCCTTACCTCCAATCTGGGAACAAAGCTATTACATGTATTTCTGAAGTTGTGTGTGTGCGTGCGTGTGTGTGTCTGTGTGTGCGTGAGTGAGTGTGTGTGTTTCATTGTTCATTTAAAGGTCCATCTGTGGATGTGTGTATTTGGGTGTGTGTGTGAAAAGAATGACTCTGATGGGACGAACAGAAAACGACAACCATCACACTGTTATCACACTCACGATATGCCTTACCAAGCTCCACACACATTATCATACACACATTATCATACACACATTATTATACAAGCACGCCTTACAGAAGGGATAGTTCCAGTGTGTCTCATTCAGTGTTGGCCTCACCTGTAAAAAAGGACGATGTGAAGAATATACGTGTGTGTGTGTATATGTGTTTGTTTCTGGTTTTACTATGCTTGTGGTGACCAGAAGTCCTCACAAGGATAGTAAAACAAGTGGGGGCATTTCATATTGTCAAAGACTCCAGCCACCCAAGTCAAAGACTGTTCTCTCTGCTACCGGTGCACCAAGTCTGGAACTAACCGGACCCTGAACAAGCCATAACTAACTCTTTTGACTCATCACATTATTGTTTTGTTGCCTAGCAAGTCATTTAATCGCTACCTATATGTACATATCTACCTCAATTACCTTGTACCCCTGCACATCCACTCTGTACTGGTACCCCATATAGTAATCATCACTCAGCGTGTTTCTTGCTGTAATTTTCCCTCTGCATTGTGGTAAAGGGCACACATGTAAGCACTTCACTGTTAGTCTATAGCTTACCAAGCATGTGACAAATTACATTTGATTTGATTTGATTTTGCCAGTCCCCACAAGGAAAACGGCAATCTTAGGCTTAGGGGTTAGGTTTAGGGTTAGGGTTACAATAATGTTAGGGTTAGGGTTAGGGGTTAGGAATTAGGGGCTAGGGTTAGGATCAGGGTTACGGGTTTAGGTTTAGGGTTAAGGTTAGAGTTAGATTACATTTTTTTGATGGGAATCAATTGTTTGGTCCCCCACAAGGATTGTAAAACAAACGTGTGTGTGTGTGCGTGTGTGTTTGAACGTGTGCATGTGCATGTGTGGGTGTGTATGTGTGCTTGTGTATAACCCTCCAGTCAAACCCTCACCTTTGTTCCTACAGCTCACAGATGGGGCCCTTGAGGAAATGATCAAAGCTGGATACGACACACACACACACACACACACACACACACACACAAACGTATATACAGTGACCTTACACCTTACATCGTATGGTGGAGTTCGGCTCCCACTGTCACCTATTCCTTCAGAGAAGGAGCAGGGCCTTAATAGGTTATAGAAAAGATTCCCATATGTGCTTTGTGTTCCCTTTTACTTCACTACAATACTATCTACAGGGAGGTGGGGGAGAGAGTATTTACTCTGTGTACGTACGTCATGTGTGTGTATAAGGAATGTATGTAAGGATCACAAGACAAAAACCTACACATTGTGTTTACTTAGTAAGGGGCAGCAGGTAGCCTCAAGGTCAGAGCGTCGGGCCGGTAACCGAAAGGTTTGAAAACCAGTGCCGACAACTTAAAAATACAAATCTGTCGCTGTGCCTTTGAGCGAGGCACTTAACCCCAATTGCTCCAGGGGCGCTGTATAATGGGGACCCTGGTCGTGACCCCACTCCCTGCAGGTTTCTCGGGGGGGGGGGGGGGGGGGAGAATATGCAAAAATAAATACAAGTATTTCCATTACACACTTGTGTGTAACAGGACAAATATTAGCATCCCCCAAATAATAGTTTGCTCTGGACTCTGCCTTTCTCTCTCTCAGTTCAATCTCTCGCTCTCTTCTTTTTCTCTCCCTCTGCTTCCAGGAAGGCCTAAGAAAGACAAAGAATGGTGAACAGACAAATGGATGTGGAGGCATAGATGGAGGGAGAGATGGAAGGACAGAGGGAGGGAGGGCAGAGAATGAGGGATGGAGGGAGAGATGGAAGGACAGAGGGAGGGAGGGCAGAGAAGGACGTATGGAGGGAGAGATGGAAGGAGAGAGGGAGGGAGGGCAGAGAATGAGGGATGGAGGGAGAGATGGAAGGACAGAGGGAGGGAGGGCAGAGAAGGAGGGATGGAGGGAGAGATGGAAGGACAGAGGGAGGGAGGGCAGAGAAGGACGGATGGAGGGAGAGATGGAAGGAGAGAGGGAGGGAGGGCAGAGAATGAGGGATGGAGGGAGAGATGGAAGGACAGAGGGAGGGAGGGCAGAGAAGGATGGATGGAGGGAGAGATGGAAGGACAGAGGGAGGGAGGGCAGAGAATGAGGGATGGAGGGAGAGATGGAAGGACAGAGGGAGGGAGGGCAGAGAAGGACGGATGGAGGGAGAGATGGAAGGACAGAGGGAGGGAGGGCAGAGAAGGACGGATGGAGGGAGAGATGGAAGGAGAGAGGGAGGGAGGGCAGAGAAGGAGGGATGGAGGAGAGATGGAAGGACAGAGGGAGGGAGGGCAGAGAAGGACGGATGGAGGGAGAGATGGAAGGAGAGAGGGAGGGAGGGCAGAGAATGAGGGATGGAGGGAGAGATGGAAGGAGAGAGGGAGGGAGGGCAGAGAATGAGGGATGGAGGGAGAGATGGAAGGACAGAGGGAGGGAGGGCAGAGAAGGACGGATGGAGGGAGAGATGGAAGGACAGAGGGAGGGAGGGCAGAGAAGGACGGATGGAGGGAGAGATGGAAGGAGAGAGGGAGGGAGGGCAGAGAAGGAGGGATGGAGGAGAGATGGAAGGACAGAGGGAGGGAGGGCAGAGAAGGACGGATGGAGGGAGAGATGGAAGGAGAGAGGGAGGGAGGGCAGAGAATGAGGGATGGAGGGAGAGATGGAAGGAGAGAGGGAGGGAGGGCAGAGAATGAGGGATGGAGGGAGAGATGGAAGGAGAGAGGGAGGGAGGGCAGAGAAGGAGGGATGGAGGGAGAGATGGAAGGACAGAGGGAGGGAGGGCAGAGAAGGACGGATGGAGGGAGAGATGGAAGGAGAGAGGGAGGGAGGGCAGAGAATGAGGGATGGAGGGAGAGATGGAAGGACAGAGGGAGGGAGGGCAGAGAATGAGGGATGGAGGGAGAGATGGAAGGACAGAGGGAGGGAGGGCAGAGAATGAGGGATGGAGGGAGAGATGGAAGGACAGAGGGAGGGAGGGGAGGGAGGTTAATGTGTTACGGTTAAGACTATTGTAATTTTTTATACCCTTTTCCCTCCTCCCTTAGATAATAACTCTGATGATTACATTGAGGGATAACTCATTGATTAACTATAGACGTTCCTTAGCCCAACTGTTATGATGACAGAAGATTCCTTCTTCATGATGAAGACATCTGCACAGCATCTTGTCATTCTCTCGCAAACACGCCTCTTATCATCCTCTGACATGCTATACGATGACCAAGTCCATGACGCCCAAAATGTCCAATGTTTTATGTGATTTTTGGTGAAAAACAAGCGATATATCTCAAATGCATGCATGATGCACATATTAGGTAGTTGTTGGGGAATTGTTAGATTACTTGTTAGATATTACTGCACTGTCAGAACTAGAAGCACAAGCATTTTGCTACTCTTGCATTAACATCTGCTAATCATGTGTATGAAAGTGCGAACCACCGCATTTAACCATAGGAATATGGCTGAAAATAACCAGTGTAGTTATTCCCTCCGCAAGGCAATCAAACAAGCGAAAGGGACAAAGTGGAGTCACAATTCAATGGCTCAGACACAAGACGTTTGTCGCAGGGTCTACAGACAATCAGACTACAAAAAGAAAACCAGCCACGTCACGGATACCGACGTATTGCTCCCAGACAAACTAAACACCTTCTTTGCCCGCTTTGAGGATAATACAATGCCACCGCCGCAGCCCGCTAACAAGAACTGCGCCCCCCACCCCTTGGTTACCAACAATGAAGAGACAGCCTACAGGGAGAAGGTGAGGGCACTCGAAGTTTGGTGTCAGGAAAACAACCTCTCACTTGAGTTGACGTTGACGTCAACAAAACAAAGGAGATGATCATGGACTTCCGGAAACAGCAGTGGGAGAACCCCCCTATCCACATCGATGGGACAGCAGTGGAGAAGGTGGAACGTTTTAAATTCCTGGGCGTACACATCACAGGCAAACTGAAATGGTCCACCCACACAGACAGTGTGGTGAAGAAGGCTGAAGAAATTTGGCTTGTCACCCAAAATCCTGACTAACTTTTACAGATCCATAATCGAGAGCATCCTGTCGGGCTGTATCACAGCCTGTTACGGCAACTGCTCCGCCCTCAAATGCAAGGCTCTCCAGAGGATGGTGCGGTCTGCACAACGCATCACCGGGGGCAAACTACAGTTGAAGTCGGAAGTTTACATACACTTAGTGTTGGAGACATTAAAACTTGTTTGTCAACCACTCCACAGATTTATTGTTAACAAACTATAGTTTTGGCAAGTCGGTTAGGACATCTACTTTGTGCATGACACAAGTAATTTTTCCAACAATTATTTACAGACAAATTCTTTCACTTATAATTCACTGTATCACAATTCCAGTGGGTCAGAAGTTTACACACACTAAGTTGACTGTGCCTTTAAACAGCTTGGAAAATTCCAGAAAATGATGTCATGGCTTTAGAAGCTTCTGATAGGCTAATTGACCTCATGTGAGTCAATTGGAGGTGTTCCTGTGGATATATTTCAAGGCCTACCTTCATACTCAGTGCCTCTTTGCTTGACATCATGGGAAAGTCAAAAGAAATCAGCCAAGACCTCAGAAAAAAATGGTAGACCTCCACAAGTCTGGTTCATCATTGGGAGCAATTTCCAAATGCCTGAAGGTACCACGTTCATCTGTACAAACAATAGTACGCAAGTATAAACACCATGGGACCACGCAGCCGTCACACCGCTTAGGAAGGAGACGTGTTCTGTCTCCTAGAGATGAACTTACTTTTGTGCGAAAAGTGCAAATCAAATCAACATTTGACCCAAGTTAAACAATTTAAAGGCAATGCTACCAAATACTAATTGAGTGTTTGTAAACTTCTGACCCACTGAGTGATTAAAGAAATAAATGTGATGAATGTGATGAATGAACTAAAAGCTGAAATAAATCCTTCTCTCTACTATTATTCTGACATTTCACATTCTTAAAATAAAGTGGTGATCCTAACTGACCTAAGACAGGGAATTTTTTACTAGGATTAAATGTCAGGAATTTTGAAAAAGTGATTTGAAATGTATTTGGCTAAGGTGTATGTAAACTTCCGACTTCAACTTTACCTGCCCGCCATGACACCTACAGCACCCGATGTCACAGGAAGGCCAAAAAGATAATCAAAGACAACAACCACCCGAGCCACTGCCTGTTCACACTGCTATCATCCAGAAGGCGAGGTCAGTACATGTGCATCTGGGACCGAGAGACTGAAAAACAGCATCTATCTCAAGGCCATTAGACTGCTAAACAGCAATCACTAACTCAGAGAGGCTACTGCCTACATAGATACCCAATCACTGGCCACTTTAACAAATGGATCACTAGTTACTTTAAACAATTCAACTTTAAATAATGTCACTTTAATAATGTTTACATATCTTAGATTACTCATATCATATATATGTACTGTATTTTATACCATATATTGCACCTTGCCTATGCCGCTCGGCCATCGCACATTCATATATTTACATGTACATATTCTCATTCACCCCTTTTAGATTTGTGTGTATTAGGTAGTTGTTGGGGTATTGTTAGATTACTTGTTAGATATGACTGCAGAAGCACAAGTATTTCGCTACACTCGCATCTGCTAACCATGTGTATTTGACAAATAAAATGTGATTAGATTTTTTTACATTTATCCATATTGTTCAGATAACAACTGTTTCTTTCCTGTGTGCCTACAAACATGTATAGGTACGTGTGTGTGTGTGTGTGTGTGTGTGCGTGTGCGTGCGTGCGTGTGTGTGTGTGTGTGCGTGCGTGTGTGTGCTCCCAGCTTCGTTTTATCATAGCAGGTTGTCTTTTCTCCTGACCCTGACATTTGGAGTCATGTGGTAATGCTCTTCACATATCAATTTCACCTATTTTCTCATCAGACCCATTTCCCCTGCAGAAAATGGAATCATTTATGCTTTCAGAAATGTCTTATTGATTGGCTCACTGCTGGAAATAGGAACTGCCATTATAGCCACGCTACCACGCAGTTAAATTGAGTTTTAAGCAGGATTGTAAAATATATCATTTCACAACGACTAAAACAAAAGCTTTTATATTTGTGGACACTAAGTATCAAATGCCTTAAACTACCTGTTTTCTTGTCTGATAGTGCTATTTCTGATGTATGCGCATTTCTCTTACATTGTATATTACTGTGTGTGTCCAGCCTATAACTAGGCCCGTTGAATTTATTGACTCCCTGTCTGAGGAGCACTTGGATATAATGTTAAAAATTTCATATCCACACTGGGTTCTCTTCATTGGTTGTTAGAGAGAACATGTGGTTGTTCCTAATAAATAAATGAACTGTATAAATTATACACTTGTTTGTGTGTGTGTGTGTGTGTGTGTGTGTGTGTGTGTGTGTGTGTGTGTGTGTGTGTGATTATGTGATGTACACACCAACAGGGCTGGAGTAGCTTTGAAGGTGCACTGAGAATCAACAGGGACATAATCACACACACACACTCACACGAACGCCAGCACAGAGCCTTGGCCTACTCCATCTTTGGACAAGGGCAACAACCTCTTCTCCTCTTTCAACAACCCCCTCTCCTCTTTCAACAACCCCCTCTCCTCTTTCAGCAACCCCCTCTCCTCTTTCAGCAACCCCCTCTCCTCTTTCAACAACCCCTCTCCTCTTTCAGCAACCCTCAACCCCCTCTTTGCAACAAGGCTCTCTGAACCACAGCTAAGGCTAAACACACAACACAAGACCCACTATATGGACACTATATGGACTCCTCCCCTCACAACCACCAAACTGGGGTTGTGGTCCTCTCTGATCCAAGGAACACATGTAGATGTTGGCCTCAGATGAAGTGAAGAGACTGTCATCTTCACCACAAACCCCCAGCCCAGCACTGGTTGTGCCCAGGGGACGATGTCTCTCGCTGGGCCAGGAGAGGGGAGAGGGGAGAGGAGTGCCTGGGGCTGGGGCTGGAGCTCACACCTCCCTCCACTATGGACATGGAACCAAATAACCCAAGCCCAGCTATCCCCATGCTTCAGAAATAATGCTCACTGTTAATATTTAATGAATTATTACTACTCTGCTTTTATTTTGTTGACCAAAGACTTGGTCAGCAAATGATTTGGCAGCAGACCCCTTCTCCCCTGCTTCCCTCCATTATCCTATTTCCCTGCTTCCCTCCATTCTCCTATTTCCCTGCTTCCCTCCATTCTCCTATTTCCATGCTTCCCTCCATTCTCCTATTTCCATGCTTCCCTCCATTCTCCTATTTCCATGCTTCCCTCCATTCTCCTATTTCCCTGCTTCCCTCCATTCTCCTATTTCCCTGCTTCCCTCCATTCTCCTATTTCCCTGCTTCCCTCCATTCTCCTATTTCCATGCTTCCCTCCATTCTCCTATTTCCATGCTTCCCTCCATTCTCCTATTTCCATGCTTCCCTCCATTCTCCTATTTCCCTGCTTCCCTCCATTCTCCTATTTCCCTGCTTCCCTCCATTATCCTATTTCCCTGCTTCCCTCCATTATCCTATTTCCCTGCTTCCCTCCATTCTCCTATTTCCCTGGAGGTGTTTGTGTAGGGCCTTTCAATCCCTCCATCCCTCCACCACACACCCTACCCTGGTGTAGAATACATTGATCCGACTGCATCTCCCACAATGCATTGCTTTCTGATCATGCTGGTTGACATTTTTTGTATCTTTGGCAGCAAAGCCATGGCCCAGTGTGTGTGTGTGTTAATGTTTGTATGCGCACAGTTGCATGTGTATGTGTCAGCCCTGGTGTATTCTGGGCCTGTCGCATGGTAGCCTTTCCGTGGTAAAGGTTAGCTGTGTGTTTGGTTGTTGACGTGGAGGGAAAAGGGAATGCAAGGGTCTTAACGATCTCTCCTGCGATTCCTCTCTCTCTCTCTGTCGGATCACTCGGAATAGATGGAAATGAGTTACATCCCTTCTGTGTGTGTGGGCCTGTGCGTGCGTGTGTTTGTGTGTAACCTGGGTTGAAAGTCAGCCTGTGAAAGTCGGCCTGTGAAAGTCAGCCTGTGAAAGTCGGCCTCCCACTCACTCCTCTGTCACCAACTCTTCAAGACAATAAGGTCATTAGTCTGAGCCTGTGTGTGTGTGCGTGTGTGTTTGTGTGAGCCTGTGTGTGTGTTGTCTCACCTTTCTCTCTCTCTCTCTCTCTCTCTCCATCTCTCCTTATCTCACCCATCTCTTGCTCACAACATCCCCTCCTCGCTTCTTCCCTGTTTACCCTCCCCTCTCATCCCTTCTCCCTCCCTTCCTCCATCCATCTCTCTCTTTCTCAGAAAGATATTGGCCTGTCTGCTCATTCCATAACTCACCCTTTACTCAGCAATGCTCAATTAAACTGCATACATTAAAGCTGCTGATGGCAAGATAGGACATTTGTAATCAAGCATATTTATTCTCCCTGATCACCCTGGGGACATGCACGCACACACAGACGAAACACACAAAACACAATACGCACACAGACACACATACAAACACACACACAAGCACAAGCAAAAACATGCACACATACGCGCACACGCATGCAGCGAGTGGTACGTGCATATGAATGACCTGATCTCAATCTAGCTAGCACCTTAATGCCGTGGACTCCGTAACCTCGCCAACCAACCCCCAGCCCATATTAATGACACCATACTACTTTACATATTAATGAATCTAGTTTTTACATATTAATGAATCTAGTTTTGAATATGCTACTCAGTAAATCACGTAAGGCAAGCAGACACTGCCTTGTCCTGTTCTGGTCTCCATTTAAATGTATAGCAGGAGGTGGGGTTTTGTTTGTTTTTGCATGTTGGAATACACATATGATCAACACATAGAAGATTATTGCAAACAAACTGTGGATGTGAATGGTATATGTGAGTATGTGTCTTGAATCGTGGGATGTGTGGTTAAGGTTGTTCAGATGCAAAGATGTGCATTAATGTGTGTGTGTGTGTGTGTGTGTGTGTGTGTGTGTATCTCTTCGTGCGAGTGTGACTGTTCATGTGTGTATGTGCGTGCATGTGTGTGTGTTTGTGTGTGTGCCTTAAATAATGAGAACTATTCCCAGTGGTAGTAGTCTGACTGTACATGGCTCAGTGGGACTAAGTTTCATTAAAACAAAGCAGAGCGAACACACAGACAGACGGATCGACGAGGGAAATTAAGATAGCTAGCTTTATATCCTCTACATGTACTGAAGGATGATGGATATACACACCCTTTAGGATGTACATCACAAATTAGGAAACAGTGTAGGGAACATGTGGAGAGTTAGAGAGAGAGAGAGATGTGTAAATATGAATGCTGACATAAGTATTAATGTTTACTAGACATGAGGCATGTCACCATCTGAAAATCACCCTCATCTTTTAAGCAGGTTCATCATCAAACAGCACCACACACTAATGACAGCCCCAACACACTCATGACAGCCCTAACACACTAATGACAGTCCCAACACACTCATGACAGTCCCAACACACTCATGACAGTCCCAACACACTCATGACAGTCCCAACACACTAATGACAGTCCCAACACACTAATGACAGTCCCAACACACTAATGACAGTCCCAACATACTCATGGAAATATAGACAAAAGGGAATAATCAATCTCCTCTATTTTCTCCCTCTCTTTCTTCCTTTTCTCCATTGTCCCTCATCTCCCTCCTTCCCTCCTCTCTAGTCATTTGGATAAAATCAAGGGATATAGCTATAATGTGTGTGTGCGCGCGGGTGTGTGTGTGTCTGTGTGAGTGTGTGTGTGGTGCGTGAGTGTGTATGTGTGAACCTCTCACTGCTTTTGGTAATTGAAGGCCCTCCCGTTGATTTCACACAATCAGGCGCGCCACATTGGTGCTGATGAAAGTGAATCAAAGGTAGAAGCTCTATTCTGAAGGCCTTCCACTACACAACACTGCCCCTCCAGCCTCAATTATCCTCACAATAGCTTATTAATACCTTCTACCCTATACCTCACCTCACCTCACCTCTTCCTCTCCCACCCTCTCCCCTCTCTCTTTTCCTCCCTCCCTCCCAACACCTCTTCTCCTCTCCTTTATGCATCACAGACTTATACCACATTATTCCATACAACTCATATCTCCCTGCAATCGGACAGTGCCTCTCCCTCCTCCTCCCTCCCTCAGCTCCTCTCCCTCCATCTTTTTAATCCTTTTTAATGAAAGTGAGGACCCCGTCGCCTGTCGAGGTGATCCCTATCTGCTGGTGTCTTTGAGCGCTGATTGTGTGACTGCTGAATGGTGCTAGATGGTGAATTGAGTCAGTTAGCTGAGTCTATATTTCCCCACTGTAGTAATTCAGATAGTAGTATCTCTCTCTCTCTCTCTCACCCTTCCTCTCTCTTTCTCTCACTCACTCCCTCTCTGCTCTCTCCCACTCTCTCTCTGTGCATCCTGGGGTTGGAGATTGGGTTGGTAAATTTCAGCAGAGAAGAATACGCCTCTATTACCACAGAAGCAGGGGGCCTAAGACATGAATTGCCTGGCATTTGGCGACATTACAAAATATGCATGTGGCTTATGCATGTACAGTGTGTGTATGGAGGGCAGAGGGAGAAAGGAACCCAATACCATAGATGAAGGAAGGAAGGAAGGAAGGAAGGAAGGAAGGAAGGAAGGAAGGAAGGAAGGAAGGA
Organism: Oncorhynchus mykiss; assembly: GCF_013265735.2. Classification (NCBI taxonomy): domain Eukaryota; kingdom Metazoa; phylum Chordata; class Actinopteri; order Salmoniformes; family Salmonidae; genus Oncorhynchus; species Oncorhynchus mykiss. The sequence continues at coordinate 18,599,479 of NC_048575.1, read as the reverse complement.
AGGAGGGGGGTGAGGCTGCTGTTATTATCCATAACACAGTTGTTTTCATGTCACTACAATCCCTCTCTTGTGTGTGTCAGGAGTGAGACCCAGAACAGTTCAGGATCAAAGAAATATAAAGAAAACTGAATCAATGCTTCTTTCTTTTGATAACAGGGCTATTGTTTGATGCTTCAACAGCATGAATGAAAGATGGGGAAATATGTTGAGAAAAACGTTCAAACAACCTGATTTATTTTTCTCCAACCCCCTCTCTTTGTCATTCACCTGCTCTCTCTTTAACCAACCCACTCTCTCTGTCATCCACCTGCTCTCTCTTTCTCCAACCCCCTCTCTTTGTCATTCACCTGCTCTCTCTTTAACCAACCCACTCTCTCTGTCATCCACCTGCTCTCTCTTTCTCCAACCCCCTCTCTGTCATTCACCTGCTCTCTCTTTCTCCAACCCCCTCTCTCGGTCATTCACCTGCTCTCTCTTTAACCAACCCTCTCTCTGTCATTCACCTGCTCTCTCTTTCTCCAACCCCCTCTCTCGGTCATTCACCTGCTCTCTCTTTAACCAACCCTCTTTGTCATTCACCTGCTCTCTCTTTAACCAACCCACTCTCTATCATTCACCTGCTCTCTCTTTCTCCAACCCCTTCTCTCTGTCATTCACCTACTCTCTCTTTCTCCAACCCCCTCTCTCTGTCATTCACCTGCTCTCTCTTTCTCAAACCCCCTGTGTCATTCACATGCTCTCTCTTTCTCCAACCCCCTCTCTCATTCACCTGCTCTCTCTTTAACCAACCCCCTCTCTTTGTCATTCACCTGCTCTCTCCTTCTCCAACCCCCTCTCTTTGTCATTCACCTGCTCTCTCTTTCTCCAACCCCCTCTCTCTGTCATTCACCTGCTCTCTCGTTCTACAACCGCCCCTCTCTGTCATTCACCTGCTCTTTCTCCAACCCCCTCTCTCATTCCCCTGCTCTCTTTCTCCAACCCCCTCTCTCTGTCATTCACCTGCTCTCTCTTTAATCAACCCCATCTCTCTGTAATTCACCTGCTCTCTCTTTAACCAACCCCATCTCTCTGTCATTCACCTGCTCTCTCTTTCTCCAACCCCCTCCCTTTGTCATTCACCTGCTCTCTCTTTCTCCAACCCCCTCTCTCTGTCATTCACCTGCTCTCCCTTTCTCCAACCCTCTCTGTCTGTCATTCACTTGCTCTCTCTTTCTCCAACCCCTCTCTCTGTCATTCACCTGCTCTCTCTTTAACCAACCCCATCTCTCTGTCATTCACCTGCTCTCTCTTTCTCCAACCCCCTCCCTTTGTCATTCACCTGCTCTCTCTTTCTCCAACCCCCTCTCTCTGTCATTCACCTGCTCTCCCTTTCTCCAACCCTCTCTGTCTGTCATTCACCTGCTCTCTCTTTCTCCAACCCCTCTCTCTGTAATTCACCTGCTCTCTCTTTCTCCAACCCCCTCTTTCTGTCATTCACCTGCTCCCTTTCTCCAACCCTCTCTGAAGGTCATTCACCTGCTCTTTCTTTCTCCAACCCCTCTCTCTGTCATTCACCTGCTTTCTCTTTCTCCAACCCCCGCTCTCTGTCATTCACCTGCTCTCTCTTTAACCAACCCCCTCTCTCTGTCATTCAACTGCTCTCTCTTTCTCCAACCCCCTCTCTCTGTCATTCACCTGCTCTCTCTTTCTCTTCCTTCCTCTTTCTCTCTTCACTACTGCCACTGCCTCATTTAGTCTGTCTTAAAACACTCTCTTCACTACTGCCAGAGAATGAAGAGAGAGAAGGGGAGAGCTGGAAAGACAGAGAGGGAGAGAGAGGAGGAGAGGTAATCAGTTGTCTTAATGACAGAGATGTGGTGCAGTGCAGCGTGGGTAGCGTTGGTGCTGGCGCTTGCAGTACACACGTTAAATTATTCACATCAAAAACTCATTGTTTACCTGACAGAGAGAGGGACGAGGCGCTGAGATGATGGAAACGAGTGATGAATTAAACATCAGGTTTAGAGAGAGAAAGAGAGTGTCAGGGAGAGATGGAGGAAGAGAAAAATGGAGAAAGGGGTAGATGTGATAGAGAGAGAGAGAGAGAGAGAGGGAGAGGAAGGGAGAGAGAGAGGGAGAGAGAGGAAGGGAGAGAGAGAGAGAGAGAGAGAGAGAGAGAGAGAGGTGGAAGGAAAGAGGAAAAGGCAAAAAAAAGTGGAGGGAAAGGTGAAAAATAGAGAAAGTCTCTTAGAGCTGCAGAGAGAGAGAGAGTAAAAGAGAGAGGTGCATTCTGTTTGCTGAATGGCACCACAGGGAGGGAGGGAAGAAAGGAAATAAGGAACGAGGGAGGAAATCTGTATATCTTGTCTGTTTCTTGAGATTATTTGTGGGAAAGTCTCCCTTTCTCCTTTCAGCCAGAAAGACATGATGAGCATGAATACAGGATGCAAAATGAGAGGATGGTAGATTACTAATGGAGTATGGTAGACTACTATGGGAGAATGGTAGACAACTATGGGAGAATGGTAGACTACTATGGCAGACTACTATGGGAGAATGGTAGACTAATATGGGAGGATGATAGACTACTATGGGAGAATGGTGCACTACTATGGGAGAATGGTAGACTACTATGGGAGAATGGTAGACTACCATGGGAGTATGGTAGATTACTATGGGAGAATGGTAGACTACTATGGGAGAATGGTACACTACTATGGGAGAATGGTAGACTACAATGGGAGGATGGTAGACTACTATAGGAGAATGGTAGACTACTATGGGAGAATGGTAGACTACCATGGGAGTATGGTAAATTACTATGGGAGAATGGTAGACTACTATGGGAGAATAGTAGACTACTATGGGAGAATGATAGATTACTATGGGAGAATGGTAGACTACTATGGGAGAATGGTAGACTAATATGGGAGGATGATAGACTACTATGGGTAAATGGTAGACTACTATGGGAGAATGGTCGACTATTATATTAGAATGGTAGACTACTATGGGAGAAAGGTAGACTACTATGGGAGAATGGTAGACTACTATGGGAGTATGTTAGACTACTATGGGAGAATGGTAGACTACTATGGGAGTATGGTAGACTACTATGGGAGAATGGTAGACTACTATGGGAGAATGGTAGACTACTATGGGAGAATGGTAGACTATAATGGGAGGATATTAGACTACTATAGGAGAATGGTAGACTACTATAGGAGAATGGTAGACTACTATGGGAGAATGGTAGACTACTATGGGAGAATGTTATACTACTATGGGTGTATGGAAGACTACTATGGGAGAATGGTAGACTACTATGGGAGAATGGTTGACTACTATGGGGGAATGGTAGACTATTAGAGTCAAATGGTAGACTACTATTGGAGAATGGTAGACTACTATGGGAGAATGGTAGACTACTATGGGAGAATGGTAGACTAAAATAGGGAGTATGGTAGACCACTATGGGAGAATAGTCCACTGTTATGGGAGTATGGTAGACTAATATGGGAGAATGGTAGACTACTATGGGAGAATGGTAGACTACTATGGGAGAATGGTAGACTAATATGGGAGGATGATAGACTACTATGGGTGAATGGTAGACTACTATGGGAGAATGCTAGACTAATATGGGAGGATGATAGACTACTATGGGAGAATGGTACACTATTATGGGAGTATGGTAGACTACTATGGGAGAATGGTACAATCCTATGGGAGTATGGTAGACTACTATGGGAGAATGGTACACTCCCATGGGAGTATGGTAGACTACTATAGGAGAATGGTACACTCCTATGGAAGTATGGTAGACTACTATGGGAATATGGTAGACTACTATGGGAGAATGGTAGACTACGATGGGAGAATGGTAGACTAAAATAGGGAGTATGGTAGACCACTATGGGAGAATAGTCCACTGTTATGGGAGTACGGTAGACTACTATAGGAGAATGGTAGACTACTATGGGATAATGGTAGACTACTAAGGGAGAATGGTACACTACTAAGGGAGCAAGGTAAACTACTATGGGAGAATGGTAGACTGCTATGGGAGAATGGGAGACTACTAAGGGATAATGGTACACTACTATGGGAGGATCGTAGACAACAATGGGAGAATGGTAGACTACTATAGGAGAATAGTAGACTACTATGGGAGAATGGTAAACTACTATGGGAGGATAGTAGACTACAAAGGGAGAATGGTAGACTACTATAGGATAATGGTAAACTACTATGGGAGAATGGTAGGCTACTATGGGAGTATGGTAGACTACTATGGGAGAATAGTGCACTCTTATGGGAGTATGGTAGACTACTATGGGAGAATGGTAGACTACTATGGCAGTATGGTAGACTACTATGGGAGAATGGTAGACTGCTATGGAAGAATGGTAGACTACTATGGGAGAATGGTAGACTACTATGGGAGTATGATAGAGTACTATGGGAGAGTGTAGACTACTATGGGAGTACGGTAAACTACTATGGGAGAATGGTAGACTACTATGGGAGAATGGTAGACTACTATGGGAGAATGGTAGACTACTACGGGAGTATGGTAGACTAATATGGGAGTATGGTAGACTACTATGGGAGTATGTTAGACTACTATGGGAGTATGTTAGACTACTATGGGAGAATGGTAGACTGCTATAGAAGAATGGTAGACTATTATGGGAGAATGGTAGACTACTATGGGAGTATGGTAGACTACTATGGGAGAATGGTAGACTACTATGGGAGTATGGTAGACTACTATGGGAGAATGGTAGACTGCTATGGAAGAATGGTAGACTACTATGGGAGAATGGTAGACTACTATGGGAGTATGATAGAGTACTATGGGAGAGTGTAGACTACTATGGGAGTACGGTAAACTACTATGGGAGAATGGTAGACTACTATGGGAGAATGGTAGACTACTATGGGAGAATGGTAGACTAGTACGGGAGTATGGTAGACTAATATGGGAGTATGGTAGACTACTATGGGAGTATGTTAGACTACTATGGGAGTATGTTGGACTACTATGGGAGAATGGTAGACTGCTATTGGAGTATTGTAGACAACTATGGGAGTATGGTAGACTACTATGGGGAGAATGGTAGACTACTATGGGAGTATGGTAGACTACTATGGGAGTATGTTAGACTACTATGGGAGAATGGTAGACTACTATGGGAGTATGGTAGACTACTATGGGAGAATAGTCCACTATTATGGGAGTATGGTAGACTACTATAGGAGAATGGTAGACTACTATGGGATAATGGTAGACTACTAAGGGAGAATGGTACACTACTAAGGGAGCATGGTAAACTACTATGGGAGAATGGTAGACTGCTATGGGAGAATGGTAGACTACTAAGGGAGAATGGTACACTACTATGGGAGGATCGTAGACAACAATGGGAGAATGGTAGACTACTATAGGAGAATAGTAGACTACTATGGGAGAATGGTAAACTACTATGGGAGGATAGTAGACTACAAATGGAGAATGGTAGACTACTAAAGGATAATGGTAGACTGCTATGGGAGAATGGTAGACTACTATGGGAGTATGGTAGACTACTATGGGAGAATAGTCAACTATTATGGGAGCATGGTAGACTACTATAGGAGAATGGTAGACTACTATGGGAGAATGGTAGACTACTAAGGGAGAATGGTACACTACTAAGGGAGTATGGTAAACTACTATGGGGGAATGGTACACTACTATGGGAGAATGGTAGACTGCTATGGGAGTAGTGTAGACAACTATGGGAGTATGGTAGACTACTATGGGAGAATGGTAGACTACTATGGGAGTATGGTAGACTACTATGGGAGAATGGTAGACTACTATGGGAGTATGGTAGACTACTATGGGAGTATGTTAGACTACTATGGGAGAATGGTAGACTACTATGGGAGTATGGTAGACTGCAAAGGGAGAATGGTAGACTACTATAGGATAATGGTAGACTACTATGGGAGGATGGTAGACTACTATGGGAGAATAGTCCACTAATATGGGAGAATGGTAGACTGCTATGGGAGGATGGGAAACTACTATGGGAGAATGGTAGACTACTATGAGAGTATGGTAGACAACTATGGGAGTATGGTAGACTACTATGGGAGTATGGTAGACTACTATGGGGGTATGTTAGACTACTATGGTAGAATGGTAGACTACTATGGGAGTATGGTAGACTGCAAAGGGAGAATGGTAGACTACTATAGGATAATGGTAGACTACTATGGGAGAATGGTAGACTACTAAGGGAGAATGGTACACTACTAAGGGAGTATGGTAAACTACTATGGGGGAATGGTACACTACTATGGGAGAATGGTAGACTGCTATGGGAGTAGTGTAGACAACTATGGGAGTATGGTAGACTACTATGGGAGAATGGTAGACTACTATGGGAGTATGGTAGACTACTATGGGAGTATGTTAGACTACTATGGGAGAATGGTAGACTACTATGGGAGTATGGTAGACTGCAAAGGGAGAATGGTAGACTACTATAGGATAATGGTAGACTTCTATGAGAGTATGGTAGACTACTATGGGAGTATGTTAGACTACTATGGGAGAATAGTCCACTAATATGGGAAAATGGTAGACTGCTATGGGAGGATGGTAAACTACTATGGGAGAATGGTAGACTTCTATGAGAGTATGGTAGACTACTAAGGGAGAATGGTAGACTACTATGGGAGTATGGTAGACTACTATCAGAGAATGGTAGACTACTATGGAAGAATGGTAGACTACTATGGGAGAATGGTAGACTGGTAGACTACTATGGGAGAATAGTCCACTATTATGGGAGAATGGTAGACTACTATGGGAGGATGGTAGACTACTATGGGAAAATGGTAGACTGCTATAGAGGAATGGTAGACTACAATGGGAGAATGGTAGACTACTATGGGAGTATGGTAGACTACTATGGGAGAATGGTAGACTACTATGGGAGTATGGTAGACTACTATGGGAGAATGGTAGACTGCTATGGAAGAATGGTAGACTACTATGGGTGAATGGTAGACTACTATGGGAGAATGGTCGACTATTATATTAGAATGGTAGACTACTATGGGAGAAAGGTAGACTACTATGGGAGAATGGTAGACTACTATGGGAGTATGTTAGACTACTATGGGAGAATGGTAGACTACTATGGGAGTATGGTAGACTACTATGGGAGAATGGTAGACTACTATGGGAGAATGGTAGACTACTATGGGAGAATGGTAGACTATAATGGGAGGATATTAGACTACTATAGGAGAATGGTAGACTACTATAGGAGAATGGTAGACTACTATGGGAGAATGGTAGACTACTATGGGAGAATGGTATACTACTATGGGTGTATGGAAGACTACTATGGGAGAATGGTAGACTACTATGGGAGAATGGTTGACTACTATGGGGGAATGGTAGACTATTAGAGTCGAATGGTAGACTACTATTGGAGAATGGTAGACTACTATGGGAGAATGGTAGACTACTATGGGAGAATGGTAGACTTCTATGGGAGTATGGTAGACTACTATGGGAGAATGGTAGACTACTATGGGAGAATGGTAGACTACTATGGGAGAATGGTAGACTAATATGGGAGGATGGTAAACTACTATGGGGGAATGGTACACTACTATGGGAGAATGGTAGACTGCTATGGGAGTAGTGTAGACAACTATGGGAGTATGGTAGACTACTATGGGAGAATGGTAGACTACTATGGGAGTATGGTAGACTACTATGGGAGTATGTTAGACTACTATGGGAGAATGGTAGACTACTATGGGAGTATGGTAGACTGCAAAGGGAGAATGGTAGACTACTATAGGATAATGGTAGACTACTATGGGAGAATGGTAGACTACTATGGGAGGATGGTATACTACTATGGGAGAATAGTCCACTAATATGGGAGTATGGTAGACTGCTATGGGAGGATGGTAAACTACTATGGGAGAATGGTAGACTTCTATGAGAGTATGGTAGACTACTAAGGGAGAATGGTAGACTACTATGGGAGTATGGTAGACTACTATCAGAGAATGGTAGACTACTATGGAAGAATGGTAGACTACTATGGGAGAATGGTAGACTGGTAGACTACTATGGGAGAATAGTCCACTATTATGGGAGAATGGTAGACTACTATGGGAGGATGGTAGACTACTATGGGAGAATGGTAGACTGCTATAGAGGAATGGTAGACTACAATGGGAGAATGGTAGACTACTATGGGAGTATGGTAGACTACTATGGGAGAATGGTATACTACTATGGGAGTATGGTAGACTACTATGGGAGAATGGTAGACTGCTATGGAAGAATGGTAGACTACTATGGGTGAATGGTAGACTACTATGGGAGAATGGTCGACTATTATATTAGAATGGTAGACTACTATGGGAGAAAGGTAGACTACTATGGGAGAATGGTAGACTACTATGGGAGTATGTTAGACTACTATGGGAGAATGGTAGACTACTATGGGAGTATGGTAGACTACTATGGGAGAATGGTAGACTACTATGGGAGAATGGTAGACTACTATGGGAGAATGGTAGACTATAATGGGAGGATATTAGACTACTATAGGAGAATGGTAGACTACTATAGGAGAATGGTAGACTACTATGGGAGAATGGTAGACTACTATGGGAGTATGGTATACTACTATGGGTGTATGGAAGACTACTATGGGAGAATGGTAGACTACTATGGGAGAATGGTTGACTACTATGGGAGAATGGTAGACTACTATGGGAGAATGGTATACTACTATGGGTGTATGGAAGACTACTATGGGAGAATGGTAGACTACTATGGGAGAATGGTTGACTACTATGGGAGAATGGTAGACTACTATGGGAGAATGGTAGACTTCTATGGGAGTATGGTAGACTACTATGGGAGAATGGTAGACTACTATGGGAGAATGGTAGACTACTATGGGAGAATGGTAGACTAATATGGGAGGATGGTAAACTACTATGGGGGAATGGTACACTACTATGGGAGAATGGTAGACTGCTATGGGAGTAGTGTAGACAACTATGGGAGTATGGTAGACTACTATGGGAGAATGGTAGACTACTATGGGAGTATGGTAGACTGCAAAGGGAGAATGGTAGACTACTATAGGATAATGGTAGACTACTATGGGAGAATGGTAGACTACTATGGGAGGATGGTATACTACTATGGGAGAATAGTCCACTAATATGGGAGAATGGTAGACTGCTATGGGAGGATGGTAAACTACTATGGGAGAATGGTAGACTTCTATGAGAGTATGGTAGACTACTAAGGGAGAATGGTAGACTACTATGGGAGTATGGTAGACTACTATCAGAGAATGGTAGACTACTATGGAAGAATGGTAGACTACTATGGGAGAATGGTAGACTGGTAGACTACTATGGGAGAATAGTCCACTATTATGGGAGAATGGTAGACTACTATGGGAGGATGGTAGACTACTATGGGAGAATGGTAGACTGCTATAGAGGAATGGTAGACTACAATGGGAGAATGGTAGACTACTATGGGAGTATGGTAGACTACTATGGGAGAATGGTAGACTACTATGGGAGTATGGTAGACTACTATGGGAGAATGGTAGACTGCTATGGAAGAATGGTAGACTACTATGGGTGAATGGTAGACTACTATGGGAGAATGGTCGACTATTATATTAGAATGGTAGACTACTATGGGAGAAAGGTAGACTACTATGGGAGAATGGTAGACTACTATGGGAGTATGTTAGACTACTATGGGAGAATGGTAGACTACTATGGGAGTATGGTAGACTACTATGGGAGAATGGTAGACTACTATGGGAGAATGGTAGACTACTATGGGAGAATGGTAGACTATAATGGGAGGATATTAGACTACTATAGGAGAATGGTAGACTACTATAGGAGAATGGTAGACTACTATGGGAGAATGGTAGACTACTATGGGAGAATGGTATACTACTATGGGTGTATGGAAGACTACTATGGGAGAATGGTAGACTACTATGGGAGAATGGTTGACTACTATGGGGGAATGGTAGACTACTATGGGAGAATGGTAGACTACTATGGGAGAATGGTAGACTTCTATGGGAGTATGGTAGACTACTATGGGAGAATGGTAGACTACTATGGGAGAATGGTAGACTACTATGGGAGAATGGTAGACTAATATGGGAGGATGATAGACTACTATGGGTGAATGGTAGACTACTATGGGAGAATAATAGACTAATATGGGAGGATGATAGACTACTATGGGAGAATGGTACACTATTATGGGAGTATTGTAGACTACTATGGGAGAATGGTACAATCCTATGGGAGTATGGTAGACTACTATGGGAGAATGGTACACTCCCATGGGAGTATGGTAGACTACTATAGGAGAATGGTACACTCCTATGGGAGTATGGTAGACTACTATGGGAGAATGGTAGACTACTATGGGAATATGGTAGACTACTATGGGAGAATGGTAGACTACGATGGGAGAATGGTAGACTAAAATAGGGAGTATGGTAGACTACTATGGGAGAATAGTCCACTATTATGGGAGTATGGTAGACTACTATAGGAGAATGGTAGACTACTATGGGAGAATGGTAGACTACTATGGGAGTATGGTAGACTACTATGGGAGAGTGTAGACTACTATGGGAGTATGGTAAACTACTATGGGAGAATGGTAGACTACTATGGGAGAATGGTAGACTACTATGGGAGTATGTTAGACTACTATGGGAGAATGGTAGACTACTATGGGAGTATGGTAGACTGCAAAGGGAGAATGGTAGACTACTATAGGATAATGGTAGACTACTATGGGAGAATGGTAGACTACTATGGGAGGATGGTAGACTACTATGGGAGAATAGTCCACTAATATGGGAGAATGGTAGACTGCTATGGGAGGATGGTAAACTACTATGGGAGAATGGTAGACTACTATGAGAGTATGGTAGACTACTAAGGGAGAATGGTAGACTACTATGGGAGAATGGTAGACTATAATGGGAGGATATTAGACTACTATAGGAGAATGGTAGACTACTATAGGAGAATGGTAGACTACTATGGGAGAATGGTAGACTACTATGGGAGAATGGTATACTACTATGGGTGTATGGAAGACTACTATGGGAGAATGGTAGACTACTATGGGAGAATGGTTGACTACTATGGGGGAATGGTAGACTACTATGGGAGAATGGTAGACTACTATGGGAGAATGTTAGACTTCTATGGGAGTATGGTAGACTACTATGGGAGAATGGTAGACTACTATGGGAGAATGGTAGACTACTATGGGAGAATGGTAGACTAATATGGGAGGATGATAGACTACTATGGGTGAATGGTAGACTACTATGGGAGAATAATAGACTAATATGGGAGGATGATAGACTACTATGGGAGAATGGTACACTATTATGGGAGTATGGTAGACTACTATGGGAGAATGGTACAATCCTATGGGAGTATGGTAGACTACTATGGGAGAATGGTACACTCCCATGGGAGTATGGTAGACTACTATAGGAGAATGGTACACTCCTATGGGAGTATGGTAGACTACTATGGGAGATTGGTAGACTACTATGGGAGAATGGTATACTACTATGGGTGTATGGAAGACTACTATGGGAGAATGGTAGACTACTATGGGAGAATGGTTGACTACTATGGGAGAATGGTAGACTACTATGGGAGAATGGTAGACTTCTATGGGAGTATGGTAGACTACTATGGGAGAATGGTAGACTACTATGGGAGAATGGTAGACTACTATGGGAGAATGGTAGACTAATATGGGAGGATGGTAAACTACTATGGGGGAATGGTACACTACTATGGGAGAATGGTAGACTGCTATGGGAGTAGTGTAGACAACTATGGGAGTATGGTAGACTACTATGGGAGAATGGTAGACTACTATGGGAGTATGGTAGACTACTATGGGAGTATGTTAGACTACTATGGGAGAATGGTAGACTACTATGGGAGTATGGTAGACTGCAAAGGGAGAATGGTAGACTACTATAGGATAATGGTAGACTACTATGGGAGAATGGTAGACTACTATGGGAGGATGGTATACTACTATGGGAGAATAGTCCACTAATATGGGAGAATGGTAGACTGCTATGGGAGGATGGTAAACTACTATGGGAGAATGGTAGACTTCTATGAGAGTATGGTAGACTACTAAGGGAGAATGGTAGACTACTATGGGAGTATGGTAGACTACTATCAGAGAATGGTAGACTACTATGGAAGAATGGTAGACTACTATGGGAGAATGGTAGACTGGTAGACTACTATGGGAGAATAGTCCACTATTATGGGAGAATGGTAGACTACTATGGTAGGATGGTAGACTACTATGGGAGAATGGTAGACTGCTATAGAGGAATGGTAGACTACAATGGGAGAATGGTAGACTACTATGGGAGTATGGTAGACTACTATGGGAGAATGGTAGACTACTATGGGAGTATGGTAGACTACTATGGGAGAATGGTAGACTGCTATGGAAGAATGGTAGACTACTATGGGTGAATGGTAGACTACTATGGGAGAATGGTCGACTATTATATTAGAATGGTAGACTACTATGGGAGAAAGGTAGACTACTATGGGAGAATGGTAGACTACTATGGGAGTATGTTAGACTACTATGGGAGAATGGTAGACTACTATGGGAGTATGGTAGACTACTATGGGAGAATGGTAGACTACTATGGGAGAATGGTAGACTACTATGGGAGAATGGTAGACTATAATGGGAGGATATTAGACTACTATATGAGAATGGTAGACTACTATAGGAGAATGGTAGACTACTATGGGAGAATGGTAGACTACTATGGGAGAATGGTATACTACTATGGGTGTATGGAAGACTACTATGGGAGAATGGTAGACTACTATGGGAGAATGGTTGACTACTATGGGGGAATGGTAGACTACTATGGGAGAATGGTAGACTACTATGGGAGAATGGTAGACTTCTATGGGAGTATGGTAGACTACTATGGGAGAATGGTAGACTACTATGGGAGAATGGTAGACTACTATGGGAGAATGGTAGACTAATATGGGAGGATGATAGACTACTATGGGTGAATGGTAGACTACTATGGGAGAATAATAGACTAATATGGGAGGATGATAGACTACTATGGGAGAATGGTACACTATTATGGGAGTATGGTAGACTACTATGGGAGAATGGTACAATCCTATGGGAGTATGGTAGACTACTATGGGAGAATGGTACACTCCCATGGGAGTATGGTAGACTACTATAGGAGAATGGTACACTCCTATGGGAGTATGGTAGACTACTATGGGAGAATGGTAGACTACTATGGGAATATGGTAGACTACTATGGGAGAATGGTAGACTACGATGGGAGAATGGTAGACTAAAATAGGGAGTATGGTAGACTACTATGGGAGAATAGTCCACTATTATGGGAGTATGGTAGACTACTATAGGAGAATGGTAGACTACTATGGGAGAATGGTAGACTACTATGGGAGTATGGTAGACTACTATGGGAGAGTGTAGACTACTATGGGAGTATGGTAAACTACTATGGGAGAATGGTAGACTACTATGGGAGAATGGTAGACTACTATGGGAGTATGTTAGACTACTATGGGAGAATGGTAGACTACTATGGGAGTATGGTAGACTGCAAAGGGAGAATGGTAGACTACTATAGGATAATGGTAGACTACTATGGGAGAATGGTAGACTACTATGGGAGGATGGTAGACTACTATGGGAGAATAGTCCACTAATATGGGAGAATGGTAGACTGCTATGGGAGGATGGTAAACTACTATGGGAGAATGGTAGACTACTATGAGAGTATGGTAGACTACTAAGGGAGAATGGTAGACTACTATGGGAGAATGGTAGACTATAATGGGAGGATATTAGACTACTATAGGAGAATGGTAGACTACTATAGGAGAATGGTAGACTACTATGGGAGAATGGTAGACTACTATGGGAGAATGGTATACTACTATGGGTGTATGGAAGACTACTATGGGAGAATGGTAGACTACTATGGGAGAATGGTTGACTACTATGGGGGAATGGTAGACTACTATGGGAGAATGGTAGACTACTATGGGAGAATGTTAGACTTCTATGGGAGTATGGTAGACTACTATGGGAGAATGGTAGACTACTATGGGAGAATGGTAGACTACTATGGGAGAATGGTAGACTAATATGGGAGGATGATAGACTACTATGGGTGAATGGTAGACTACTATGGGAGAATAATAGACTAATATGGGAGGATGATAGACTACTATGGGAGAATGGTACACTATTATGGGAGTATGGTAGACTACTATGGGAGAATGGTACAATCCTATGGGAGTATGGTAGACTACTATGGGAGAATGGTACACTCCCATGGGAGTATGGTAGACTACTATAGGAGAATGGTACACTCCTATGGGAGTATGGTAGACTACTATGGGAGAATGGTAGACTACTATGGGAATATGGTAGACTACTATGGGAGAATGGTAGACTACGATGGGAGAATGGTAGACTAAAATAGGGAGTATGGTAGACTACTATGGGAGAATAGTCCACTATTATGGGAGTATGGTAGACTACTATAGGAGAATGGTAGACTACTATGGGAGAATGGTAGACTACTATGGGAGTATGGTAGACTACTATGGGAGAGTGTAGACTACTATGGGAGTATGGTAAACTACTATGGGAGAATGGTAGACTACTATGGGAGAATGGTAGACTACTATGGGAGTATGTTAGACTACTATGGGAGAAAGGTAGACTACTATGGGAGTATGGTAGACTGCAAAGGGAGAATGGTAGACTACTATAGGATAATGGTAGACTACTATGGGAGAATGGTAGACTACTATGGGAGGATGGTAGACTACTATGGGAGAATAGTCCACTAATATGGGAGAATGGTAGACTGCTATGGGAGGATGGTAAACTACTATGGGAGAATGGTAGACTACTATGAGAGTATGGTAGACTACTAAGGGAGAATGGTAGACTACTATGGGAGTATGGTAGACTACTATCAGAGAATGGTAGACTACTATGGAAGAATGGTAGACTACTATGGGAAAATGGTATACTGGTAGACTACTATGGGAGAATAGTCCACTATTATGGGAGAATGGTAGACTACTATGGGAGGATGGTAGACTACTATGGGAGAATGGTAGACTACTATGGGAGAATGGTAGACTACTATGGGAGAATGGTAGACTATAATGGGAGGATATTAGACTACTATAGGAGAATGGTAGACTACTATAGGAGAATGGTAGACTACTATGGGAGAATGGTAGACTACTATGGGAGAATGGTATACTACTATGGGTGTATGGTAGACTACTATGGGAGAATGGTAGACTACTATGGGAGAATGGTTGACTACTATGGGGGAATGGTAGACTACTATGGGAGAATGGTAGACTACTATGGGAGAATGGTAGACTTCTATGGGAGTATGGTAGACTACTATGGGAGAATGGTAGACTACTATGGGAGAATGGTAGACTACTATGGGAGAATGGTAGACTAATATGGGAGGATGATAGACTACTATGGGTGAATGGTAGACTACTATGGGAGAATAATAGACTAATATGGGAGGATGATAGACTACTATGGGAGAATGGTACACTATTATGGGAGTATGGTAGACTACTATGGGAGAATGGTACAATCCTATGGGAGTATGGTAGACTACTATGGGAGAATGGTACACTCCCATGGGAGTATGGTAGACTACTATATGAGAATGGTACACTCCTATGGGAGTATGGTAGACTACTATGGGAGAATGGTAGACTACTATGGGAATATGGTAGACTACTATGGGAGAATGGTAGACTACGATGGGAGAATGGTAGACTAAAATAGGGAGTATGGTAGACTACTATGGGAGAATAGTCCACTATTATGGGAGTATGGTAGACTACTATGGGAGTATGGTAGACTACTATGGGAGAGTGTAGACTACTATGGGAGTATGGTAAACTACTATGGGAGAATGGTAGACTACTATGGGAGAATGGTAGACTACTGTGGGAGTATGTTAGACTACTATGGGAGAATGGTAGACTACTATGGGAGTATGGTAGACTGCAAAGGGAGAATGGTAGACTACTATAGGATAATGGTAGACTACTATGGGAGTATGGTAGACTACTATGGGAGAGTGTAGACTACTATGGGAGTATGGTAAACTACTATGGGAGAATGGTAGACTACTATGGGAGAATGGTAGACTACTATGGGAGTATGTTAGACTACTATGGGAGAATGGTAGACTACTATGGGAGTATGGTAGACTGCAAAGGGAGAATGGTAGACTACTATAGGATAATGGTAGACTACTATGGGAGAATGGTAGACTACTATGGGAGGATGGTAGACTACTATGGGAGAATAGTCCACTAATATGGGAGAATGGTAGACTGCTATGGGAGGATGGTAAACTACTATGGGAGAATGGTAGACTACTATGAGAGTATGGTAGACTACTAAGGGAGAATGGTAGACTACTATGGGAGTATGGTAGACTACTATCAGAGAATGGTAGACTACTATGGAAGAATGGTAGACTACTATGGGAAAATGGTAGACTGGTAGACTACTATGGGAGAATAGTCCACTATTATGGGAGAATGGTAGACTACTATGGGAGGATGGTAGACTACTATGGGATAATGGTAGACTGCTATAGAGGAATGGTAGACTACTATGGGAGAATGGTAGACTACTATGGGAGTATGGTAGACTACTATGGGAGAATGGTAGACTACTATGGGAGTATGGTAGACTACTATGGGAGAATGGTAGACTGCTATGGAAGAATGGTAGACTACTATGGGAGAATGGTAGACTACTATGGGAGTATGGTAGACTACTATGGGAGAGTGTAGACTACTATGGGAGTATGGTAAACTACTATGGGAGAATGGTAGACTACTATGGGAGAATGGTAGACTACTATGGGAGAATGGTAGACTGCTATTGGAGTATTGTAGACAACTATGGGAGTATGGTAGACTACTATGGGAGAATGGTAGACTACTATGGGAGTATGGTAGACTACTATGAGAGTGTGTTAGACTACTATGGGAGAATGGTAGACTACTATGGGAGTATGGTAGACTACTATGGGAGAATGGTAGACTACTATGGGAGTATGGTAGACTACTATGGGAGTATGTTAGACTACTATGGGAGAATGGTAGACTGGTAGACTACTATGGGAGAATAGTCCACTATTATGGGAGAATGGTAGACTACTATGGGAGGATGGTAGACTACTATGGGAGAATGGTAGACTGCTATAGAGGAATGGTAGACTACTATGGGAGAATGGTAGACTACTATGGGAGTATGGTAGACTACTATGGGAGAATGGTAGACTACTATGGGAGTATGGTAGACTACTATGGGAGAATGGTAGACTGCTATGGAAGAATGGTAGACTACTATGGGAGAATGGTAGACTACTATGGGAGTATGGTAGACTACTATGGGAGAGTGTAGACTACTATGGGAGTATGGTAAACTACTATGGGAGAATGGTAGACTACTATGGGAGAATGGTAGACTACTATGGGAGAATGGTAGACTGCTATTGGAGTATTGTAGACAACTATGGGAGTATGGTAGACTACTATGGGAGAATGGTAGACTACTATGGGAGTATGGTAGACTACTATGAGAGTGTGTTAGACTACTATGGGAGAATGGTAGACTACTATGGGAGTATGGTAGACTACTATGGGAGAATGGTAGACTACTATGGGAGTATGGTAGACTACTATGGGAGTATGTTAGACTACTATGGGAGAATGGTAGACTGCTATGGGAGTATTGTAGACAACTATGGGAGTATGGTAGACTACTATGGGAGAATGGTAGACTACTATGGGAGTATGATAGACTACTATGGGAGTATGTTAGACTACTATGGGAGAATGGTAGACTACTATGGGAGTATGGTAGACTACTATCAGAGAATGGTAGACTGCTATGGGAGAATTGGTAGACTACTATGGGAGAATGGTAGACTACTATGGGGGAATGGTAGACTACGATGGGAGAATGGTAGACTACTATGGGAGTATGGTAGACTACTATAGGAGAATGGTACACTACTATGGGAGTATGGTATACTACTATGGGAGAATAGTAGACTACTATGGGAGAATGGTAGTATGTTAGACTACTATGGGAGAATGGCAGACTACTATGGGAGCATGGTAGACTGGTAGACTACTATGGGAGAATGGTAGACTGCTATAGAAGAATGGTAGACTACTATGGGAGAATGGTAGACTACTATGGGGGTATGGTAGACTACTATGGGAGTATTGTAGACAACTATGGGAGTATGGTAGACTACTATGGGAGAATGGTAGACTACTATGGGAGTATGGTAGACTACTATGGGAGTATGTTAGACTAATATGGGAGAATGGTAGACTACTATGGGAGTATGGTAGACTACTATCAGAGAATGGTAGACTGCTATGGGAGAATTGGTAGACTACTATGGGAGAATGGTAGACTACTATGGGGGAATGGTAGACTACGATGGGAGAATGGTAGACTACTATGGGAGTATGGTAGACTACTATAGGAGAATGGTACACTACTATGGGAGTATGGTATACTACTATAGGAGAATAGTAGACTACTATGGGAGAATGGTAGTATGTTAGACTACTATGGGAGAATGGTAGACTACTATGGGAGTATGGTAGACTGGTAGACTACTATGGGAGTATGGTAGACTACTATGGGAGAATGGTAGACTACTATGGGAGTATGGTAGACTACTATGGGAGAATGGTAGACTGCATTTGAAGAATGGTAGACTACTATGGGAGAATGGTAGACTACTATGGGAGTATGGTAGACTACTATGGGAGAGTGTAGACTACTATGGGAGTATGGTAAACTACTATGGGAGAATGGTAGACTACTATGGGAGAATGGTAGACTACTATGGGAGAATGGTAGACTACTACGGGAGTATGGTAGACTACTCTGGGAGAATGGTAGACTACTATGGGAGTATGGTAGACTACTATGGGAGAATGGTAGACTGCTATGGAAGAATGGTAGACTACTACGGGAGAATGGTAGACTACTATGGGAGTATGATAGAGTACTATGGGAGAGTGTAGACTACTATGGGAGTACGGTAAACTACTATGGGAGAATGGTAGACTACTATGGGAGAATGGTAGACTGCTATGGGAGAATGGTAGACTACTATGGGAGAATGGTAGACTGCTATGGGATAATGGTAGACTACTACGGGAGTATGGTAGAATACTATGGGAGTATTGTAGACAACTATGGGAGTATGGTAGACTACTATGGGAGAATGGTAGACTACTATGGGAGTATGGTAGACTACTATCAGAGAATGGTAGACTGCTATGGGAGAATTGGTAGACTACTATGGAAGTATGGTAGACTACTATGGGAGAGTGTAGACTACTATGGGAGAATGGTAGACTACTATGGGAGGATGGTAGACTGCAAAGGGAGAACGGTAGACTACTATGGGAGAATGGTAGACTACTATGGGGGAATGGAAGACTACGATGGGAGAATGGTAGACTACTATGGGAGAATAGTCCACTATTATGGGAGAATGGTAGACTGCTATGGGAGGATGGTAGACTACTACGAGAGTATGGTAGACTACTATGGGAGAATGGTAGACTGCTATGGGATTATTGTAGAGTACTACAGGAGTATGGTAGACTACTATGGGATAATGGTAGACTACTACGGGAGTATGGTAGACTACTATGGGAGTATTGTAGACTACTATGGGAGAATGGTAGACTGCTATGGGAGTATGGTAGACTACTATGGGAGTATTGTAGACTACTATGGGAGGATGGTAAACCACTATGTGAGATGGTAGACTACTACGAGAGTATGGTAGACTACTATGGGAGAATGGTAGACTACTATGGGAGAATGGTAGACTGCTATGGGAGAATGGTAGACTACTATGGGAGAATGGTAGACTGCTATGGGATAATGGTAGACTACTACGGGAGTATGGTAGACTACTATGGGAGTATTGTAGACAACTATGGGAGTATGGTAGACTACTATGGGAGAATGGTAGACTACTATGGGAGTATGGTAGACTGCTATGGGAGTATGTTAGACTACTATGGGAGAATGGTAGACTACTATGGGAGTATGGTAGACTACTATCAGAGAATGGTAGACTGCTATGGGAGAATTGGTAGACTACTATGGAAGTATGGTAGATTACTATGGGAGAGTGTAGACTACTATGGGAGAATGGTAGACTACTATGGGAGGATGGTAGACTGCAAAGGGAGAACGGTAGACTACTATAGGATAATGGTAGACTACTGTGGGATAATGGTAGACTACTATGGGAGGATGGTAGACTACTATGGGAGAATAGTCCACTATTATGGGAGAATGGTAGACTACTATGGGAGAATGGTAGACTACTATGGGAGTATGGTAGACTACTATGGGAGAATGGTAGACTGCATTTGAAGAATGGTAGACTACTATGGGAGACTGGTAGACTACTATGGGAGTATGGTAGACTACTATGGGAGAGTGTAGACTACTATGGGAGTATGGTAAACTACTATGGGAGAATGGTAGACTACTATGGGAGAATGGTAGACTACTATGGGAGAATGGTAGACTACTACGGGAGTATGGTAGACTACTCTGGGAGAATGGTAGACTACTATGGGAGTATGGTAGACTACTATGGGAGAATGGTAGACTGCTATGGAAGAATGGTAGACTACTACGGGAGAATGGTAGACTACTATGGGAGTATGATAGAGTACTATGGGAGAGTGTAGACTACTATGGGAGTACGGTAAACTACTATGGGAGAATGGTAGACTACTATGGGAGAATGGTAGACTGCTATGGGAGAATGGTAGACTACTATGGGAGAATGGTAGACTGCTATGGGATAATGGTAGACTACTACGGGAGTATGGTAGAATACTATGGGAGTATTGTAGACAACTATGGGAGTATGGTAGACTACTATGGGAGAATGGTAGACTACTATGGGAGTATGGTAGACTACTATCAGAGAATGGTAGACTGCTATGGGAGAATTGGTAGACTACTATGGAAGTATGGTAGACTACTATGGGAGAGTGTAGACTACTATGGGAGAATGGTAGACTACTATGGGAGGATGGTAGACTGCAAAGGGAGAACGGTAGACTACTATGGGAGAATGGTAGACTACTATGGGGGAATGGAAGACTACGATGGGAGAATGGTAGACTACTATGGGAGAATAGTCCACTATTATGGGAGAATGGTAGACTGCTATGGGAGGATGGTAGACTACTACGAGAGTATGGTAGACTACTATGGGAGAATGGTAGACTGCTATGGGATTATTGTAGAGTACTACAGGAGTATGGTAGACTACTATGGGATAATGGTAGACTACTACGGGAGTATGGTAGACTACTATGGGAGTATTGTAGACTACTATGGGAGAATGGTAGACTGCTATGGGAGTATGGTAGACTACTATGGGAGTATTGTAGACTACTATGGGAGGATGGTAAACCACTATGTGAGATGGTAGACTACTACGAGAGTATGGTAGACTACTATGGGAGAATGGTAGACTACTATGGGAGAATGGTAGACTGCTATGGGAGAATGGTAGACTACTATGGGAGAATGGTAGACTGCTATGGGATAATGGTAGACTACTACGGGAGTATGGTAGACTACTATGGGAGTATTGTAGACAACTATGGGAGTATGGTAGACTACTATGGGAGAATGGTAGACTACTATGGGAGTATGGTAGACTGCTATGGGAGTATGTTAGACTACTATGGGAGAATGGTAGACTACTATGGGAGTATGGTAGACTACTATCAGAGAATGGTAGACTGCTATGGGAGAATTGGTAGACTACTATGGAAGTATGGTAGATTACTATGGGAGAGTGTAGACTACTATGGGAGAATGGTAGACTACTATGGGAGTATGGTAGACTGCAAAGGGAGAACGGTAGACTACTATAGGATAATGGTAGACTACTTTGGGATAATGGTAGACTACTATGGGAGGATGGTAGACTACTATGGGAGAATAGTCCACTATTATGGGAGAATGGTAGACTGCTATGGGAGGATGGTAAACCAATATGGGAGAATGGTAGACTACTATGGGGGAATGGAAGACTACGATGGGAGAATGGTAGACTGCTATGGGAGGATGGTAGACTACTACGAGAGTATGGTAGACTACTATGGGAGAATGGTAGACTGCTATGGGATTATTGTAGAGTACTACAGGAGTATGGTAGACTACTATGGGATAATGGTAGACTACTACGGGAGTATGGTAGACTACTATGGGAGTATTGTAGACTACTATGGGAGAATGGTAGAGTACTATGGGAGAATGGTAGACTATTATGGGAGAATGGTAGACTGCTATGGGAGGATGGTAAACCACTATGTGAGATGGTAGACTACTACGAGAGTATGGTAGACTACTATGGGAGAATGGTAGACTACTATGGGGGAATGGTAGACTACGATGGGAGAATGGTAGACTACTATGGGAGTATGGTAGACTACTATAGGAGAATGGTACACTACTATGGGAGTATGGTAGACTACTATGGGAGAATAGTAGACTACTATGGGAGAATGGTAGACTACTATGGGAGTATGGTAGACTGGTAGACTACTATGGGAGAATGGTAGACTGCTATAGAAGAATGGTAGACAACTATGGGAGAATGGTAGACTACTATGGGGGTATGGTAGACTACTATGGGAGTATTGTAGACAACTATGGGAGTATGGTAGACTACTATGGGAGAATGGTAGACTACTATGGGAGTATGGTAGACTACTATGGGAGTATGTTAGACTAATATGGGAGAATGGTAGACTACTATGGGAGAATGGTAGACTACTATCAGAGAATGGTAGACTGCTATGGGAGAATTGGTAGACTACTATGGGGGAATGGTAGACTACGATGGGAGAATGGTAGACTACTATGGGAGTATGGTAGACTACTATAGGAGAATGGTACACTACTATGGGAGTATGGTATACTACTATAGGAGAATAGTAGACTACTATGGGAGAATGGTAGTATGTTAGACTACTATGGGAGAATGGTAGACTACTATGGGAGTATGGTAGACTGGTAGACTACTATGGGAGTATGGTAGACTACTATGGGAGAATGGTAGACTACTATGGGAGTATGGTAGACTACTATGGGAGAATGGTAGACTGCATTTGAAGAATGGTAGACTACTATGGGAGAATGGTAGACTACTATGGGAGTATGGTAGACTACTATGGGAGAGTGTAGACTACTATGGGAGTATGGTAAACTACTATGGGAGAATGGTAGACTACTATGGGAGAATGGTAGACTACTATGGGAGAATGGTAGACTACTACGGGAGTATGGTAGACTACTCTGGGAGAATGGTAGACTACTATGGGAGTATGGTAGACTACTATGGGAGAATGGTAGACTGCTATGGGAGAATGGTAGACTACTATGGGAGAATGGTAGACTGCTATGGGATAATGGTAGACTACTAGGGGAGTATGGTAGACTACTATGGGAGTATTGTAGACAACTATGGGAGTATGGTAGACTACTATGGGAGAATGGTAGACTACTATGGGAGTATGGTAGACTGCTATGGGAGTATGTTAGACTACTATGGGAGAATGGTAGACTACTATGGGAGTATGGTAGACTACTATCAGAGAATGGTAGACTGCTATGGGAGAATTGGTAGACTACTATGGAAGTATGGTAGACTACTATGGGAGAGTGTAGACTACTATGGGAGAATGGTAGACTACTATGGGAGGATGGTAGACTGCAAAGGGAGAACGGTAGACTACTATAGGATAATGGTAGACTACTGTGGGATAATGGTAGACTACTATGGGAGGATGGTAGACTACTATGGGAGAATAGTCCACTATTATGGGAGAATGGTAGACTGCTATGGGAGGATGGTAAACCAATATGGGAGAATGGTAGACTACTATGGGGGAATGGAAGACTACGATGGGAGAATGGTAGACTACTATGGGAGAATAGTCCACTATTATGGGAGAATGGTAGACTGCTATGGGAGGATGGTAGACTACTACGAGAGTATGGTAGACTACTATGGGAGAATGGTAGACTGCTATGGGATTATTGTAGAGTACTACAGGAGTATGGTAGACTACTATGGGATAATGGTAGACTACTACGGGAGTATGGTAGACTACTATGGGAGTATTGTAGACTACTATGGGAGAATGGTAGAGTACTATGGGAGAATGGTAGACTATTATGGGAGAATGGTAGACTGCTATGGGAGGATGGTAAACCACTATGTGAGATGGTAGACTACTACGAGAGTATGGTAGACTACTATGGGAGAATGGTAGACTACTATGTGAGATGGTAGACTACTACGAGAGTATGGTAGACTACAATGGGAGAATGGTAGACTACTATGGGAGAATGGTAGACTACTATGGGAGTATGGTAGACTACTATGGGAGAATGGTAGACTGCTATGGAAGAATGGTAGACTACTATGGGAGAATGGTAGACTACTATGGGAGTATGATAGAGTACTATGGGAGAGTGTAGACTACTATGGGAGTACGGTAAACTACTATGGGAGAATGGTAGACTACTATGGGAGAATAGTAGACTGCTATGGGAGAATGGTAGACTACTATGGGAGAATGGTAGACTGCTATGGGATAATGGTAGACTACTACGGGAGTATGGTAGACTACTATGGGAGTATTGTAGACAACTATGGGAGTATGGTAGACTACTATGGGAGAATGGTAGAATACTATGGGAGTATGGTAGACTGCTATGGGAGTATGTTAGACTACTATGGGAGAATGGTAGACTACTATGGGAGTATGGTAGACTACTATCAGAGAATGGTAGACTGCTATGGGAGAATTGGTAGACTACTATGGAAGTATGGTAGACTACTATGGGAGAGTGTAGACTACTATGGGAGAATGGTAGACTACTATGGGAGGATGGTAGACTGCAAAGGGAGAACGGTAGACTACTATAGGATAATGGTAGACTACTGTGGGATAATGGTAGACTACTATGGGAGGATGGTAGACTACTATGGGAGAATAGTCCACTATTATGGGAGAATGGTAGACTGCTATGGGAGGATGGTAAACCAATATGGGAGAATGGTAGACTACTATGGGGGAATGGAAGACTACGATGGGAGAATGGTAGACTACTATGGGAGAATAGTCCACTATTATGGGAGAATGGTAGACTGCTATGGGAGGATGGTAGACTACTATGGGAGAATGGTAGACTACTATGGGAGAATGGTAGACTGCTATGGGATAATGGTAGACTACTACGGGAGTATGGTAGACTACTATGGGAGTATTGTAGACAACTATGGGAGTATGGTAGACTACTATGGGAGAATGGTAGACTACTATGGGAGTATGGTAGACTGCTATGGGAGTATGTTAGACTACTATGGGAGAATGGTAGACTACTATGGGAGTATGGTAGACTACTATCAGAGAATGGTAGACTGCTATGGGAGAATTGGTAGACTACTATGGAAGTATGGTAGACTACTATGGGAGAGTGTAGACTACTATGGGAGAATGGTAGACTACTATGGGAGGATGGTAGACTGCAAAGGGAGAACGGTAGACTACTTTAGGATAATGGTAGACTACTGTGGGATAATGGTAGACTACTATGGGAGGATGGTAGACTACTATGGGAGAATAGTCCACTATTATGGGAGAATGGTAGACTGCTATGGGAGGATGGTAAACCAATATGGGAGAATGGTAGACTACTATGGGGGAATGGAAGACTACGATGGGAGAATGGTAGACTACTATGGGAGAATAGTCCACTATTATGGGAGAATGGTAGACTGCTATGGGAGGATGGTAGACTACTATGGGAGAATGGTAGACTGCTATGGGATAATGGTAGACTACTACGGGAGTATGGTAGACTACTATGGGAGTATTGTAGACAACTATGGGAGTATGGTAGACTACTATGGGAGAATGGTAGACTACTATGGGAGTATGGTAGACTGCTATGGGAGTATGTTAGACTACTATGGGAGAATGGTAGACTACTATGGGAGTATGGTAGACTACTATCAGAGAATGGTAGACTGCTATGGGAGAATTGGTAGACTACTATGGAAGTATGGTAGACTACTATGGGAGAGTGTAGACTACTATGGGAGAATGGTAGACTACTATGGGAGGATGGTAGACTGCAAAGGGAGAACGGTAGACTACTATAGGATAATGGTAGACTACTGTGGGATAATGGTAGACTACTATGGGAGGATGGTAGACTACTATGGGAGAATAGTCCACTATTATGGGAGAATGGTAGACTGCTATGGGAGGATGGTAAACCAATATGGGAGAATGGTAGACTACTATGGGGGAATGGAAGACTACGATGGGAGAATGGTAGACTACTATGGGAGAATAGTCCACTATTATGGGAGAATGGTAGACTGCTATGGGAGGATGGTAGACTACTACGAGAGTATGGTAGACTACTATGGGAGAATGGTAGACTGCTATGGGATTATTGTAGAGTACTACAGGAGTATGGTAGACTACTATGGGATAATGGTAGACTACTACGGGAGTATGGTAGACTACTATGGGAGTATTGTAGACTACTATGGGAGAATGGTAGAGTACTATGGGAGAATGGTAGACTATTATGGGAGAATGGTAGACTGCTATGGGAGGATGGTAAACC
The DNA here is from genome assembly GCF_013265735.2 of Oncorhynchus mykiss. NCBI lineage: Eukaryota > Metazoa > Chordata > Actinopteri > Salmoniformes > Salmonidae > Oncorhynchus > Oncorhynchus mykiss. The sequence continues at coordinate 18,572,514 of NC_048575.1, read as the reverse complement.
ACTATGTGAGATGGTAGACTACTACGAGAGTATGGTAGACTACTATGGGAGAATGGTAGACTACTATGTGAGATGGTAGACTACTACGAGAGTATGGTAGACTACTATGGGAGAATGGTAGACTACTATGGGAGAATGGTAGACTACTATGGGAGTATGGTAGACTACTATGGGAGAATGGTAGACTGCTATGGAAGAATGGTAGACTACTATGGGAGAATGGTAGACTACTATGGGAGTATGATAGAGTACTATGGGAGAGTGTAGACTACTATGGGAGTACGGTAAACTACTATGGGAGAATGGTAGACTACTATGGGAGAATGGTAGACTGCTATGGGAGAATGGTAGACTACTATGGGAGAATGGTAGACTGCTATGGGATAATGGTAGACTACTACGGGAGTATGGTAGACTACTATGGGAGTATGGTAGACTACTATGGGAGAATGGTAGACTACTATGGGAGTATGGTAGACTACTATGGGAGTATGTTAGACTAATATGGGAGAATGGTAGACTACTATGGGAGAATGGTAGACTACTATCAGAGAATGGTAGACTGCTATGGGAGAATTGGTAGACTACTATGGGGGAATGGTAGACTACGATGGGAGAATGGTAGACTACTATGGGAGTATGGTAGACTACTATAGGAGAATGGTACACTACTATGGGAGTATGGTATACTACTATAGGAGAATAGTAGACTACTATGGGAGAATGGTAGTATGTTAGACTACTATGGGAGAATGGTAGACTACTATGGGAGTATGGTAGACTGGTAGACTACTATGGGAGTATGGTAGACTACTATGGGAGAATGGTAGACTACTATGGGAGTATGGTAGACTACTATGGGAGAATGGTAGACTGCATTTGAAGAATGGTAGACTACTATGGGAGAATGGTAGACTACTATGGGAGTATGGTAGACTACTATGGGAGAGTGTAGACTACTATGGGAGTATGGTAAACTACTATGGGAGAATGGTAGACTACTATGGGAGAATGGTAGACTACTATGGGAGAATGGTAGACTACTACGGGAGTATGGTAGACTACTCTGGGAGAATGGTAGACTACTATGGGAGTATGGTAGACTACTATGGGAGAATGGTAGACTGCTATGGGAGAATGGTAGACTACTATGGGAGAATGGTAGACTGCTATGGGATAATGGTAGACTACTAGGGGAGTATGGTAGACTACTATGGGAGTATTGTAGATAACTATGGGAGTATGGTAGACTACTATGGGAGAATGGTAGACTACTATGGGAGTATGGTAGACTGCTATGGGAGTATGTTAGACTACTATGGGAGAATGGTAGACTACTATGGGAGTATGGTAGACTACTATCAGAGAATGGTAGACTGCTATGGGAGAATTGGTAGACTACTATGGAAGTATGGTAGACTACTATGGGAGAGTGTAGACTACTATGGGAGAATGGTAGACTACTATGGGAGGATGGTAGACTGCAAAGGGAGAACGGTAGACTACTATAGGATAATGGTAGACTACTGTGGGATAATGGTAGACTACTATGGGAGGATGGTAGACTACTATGGGAGAATAGTCCACTATTATGGGAGAATGGTAGACTGCTATGGGAGGATGGTAAACCAATATGGGAGAATGGTAGACTACTATGGGGGAATGGAAGACTACGATGGGAGAATGGTAGACTACTATGGGAGAATAGTCCACTATTATGGGAGAATGGTAGACTGCTATGGGAGGATGGTAGACTACTACGAGAGTATGGTAGACTACTATGGGAGAATGGTAGACTGCTATGGGATTATTGTAGAGTACTACAGGAGTATGGTAGACTACTATGGGATAATGGTAGACTACTACGGGAGTATGGTAGACTACTATGGGAGTATTGTAGACTACTATGGGAGAATGGTAGAGTACTATGGGAGAATGGTAGACTATTATGGGAGAATGGTAGACTGCTATGGGAGGATGGTAAACCACTATGTGAGATGGTAGACTACTACGAGAGTATGGTAGACTACTATGGGAGAATGGTAGACTACTATGTGAGATGGTAGACTACTACGAGAGTATGGTAGACTACAATGGGAGAATGGTAGACTACTATGGGAGAATGGTAGACTACTATGGGAGTATGGTAGACTACTATGGGAGAATGGTAGACTGCTATGGAAGAATGGTAGACTACTATGGGAGAATGGTAGACTACTATGGGAGTATGATAGAGTACTATGGGAGAGTGTAGACTACTATGGGAGTACGGTAAACTACTATGGGAGAATGGTAGACTACTATGGGAGAATAGTAGACTGCTATGGGAGAATGGTAGACTACTATGGGAGAATGGTAGACTGCTATGGGATAATGGTAGACTACTACGGGAGTATGGTAGACTACTATGGGAGTATTGTAGACAACTATGGGAGTATGGTAGACTACTATGGGAGAATGGTAGAATACTATGGGAGTATGGTAGACTGCTATGGGAGTATGTTAGACTACTATGGGAGAATGGTAGACTACTATGGGAGTATGGTAGACTACTATCAGAGAATGGTAGACTGCTATGGGAGAATTGGTAGACTACTATGGAAGTATGGTAGACTACTATGGGAGAGTGTAGACTACTATGGGAGAATGGTAGACTACTATGGGAGGATGGTAGACTGCAAAGGGAGAACGGTAGACTACTATAGGATAATGGTAGACTACTGTGGGATAATGGTAGACTACTATGGGAGGATGGTAGACTACTATGGGAGAATAGTCCACTATTATGGGAGAATGGTAGACTGCTATGGGAGGATGGTAAACCAATATGGGAGAATGGTAGACTACTATGGGGGAATGGAAGACTACGATGGGAGAATGGTAGACTACTATGGGAGAATAGTCCACTATTATGGGAGAATGGTAGACTGCTATGGGAGGATGGTAGACTACTATGGGAGAATGGTAGACTACTATGGGAGAATGGTAGACTGCTATGGGATAATGGTAGACTACTACGGGAGTATGGTAGACTACTATGGGAGTATTGTAGACAACTATGGGAGTATGGTAGACTACTATGGGAGAATGGTAGACTACTATGGGAGTATGGTAGACTGCTATGGGAGTATGTTAGACTACTATGGGAGAATGGTAGACTACTATGGGAGTATGGTAGACTACTATCAGAGAATGGTAGACTGCTATGGGAGAATTGGTAGACTACTATGGAAGTATGGTAGACTACTATGGGAGAGTGTAGACTACTATGGGAGAATGGTAGACTACTATGGGAGGATGGTAGACTGCAAAGGGAGAACGGTAGACTACTTTAGGATAATGGTAGACTACTGTGGGATAATGGTAGACTACTATGGGAGGATGGTAGACTACTATGGGAGAATAGTCCACTATTATGGGAGAATGGTAGACTGCTATGGGAGGATGGTAAACCAATATGGGAGAATGGTAGACTACTATGGGGGAATGGAAGACTACGATGGGAGAATGGTAGACTACTATGGGAGAATAGTCCACTATTATGGGAGAATGGTAGACTGCTATGGGAGAATGGTAGACTACTATGGGAGAATGGTAGACTGCTATGGGATAATGGTAGACTACTACGGGAGTATGGTAGACTACTATGGGAGTATTGTAGACAACTATGGGAGTATGGTAGACTACTATGGGAGAATGGTAGACTACTATGGGAGTATGGTAGACTGCTATGGGAGTATGTTAGACTACTATGGGAGAATGGTAGACTACTATGGGAGTATGGTAGACTACTATCAGAGAATGGTAGACTGCTATGGGAGAATTGGTAGACTACTATGGAAGTATGGTAGACTACTATGGGAGAGTGTAGACTACTATGGGAGAATGGTAGACTACTATGGGAGGATGGTAGACTACTATGGGAGAATAGTCCACTATTATGGGAGAATGGTAGACTGCTATGGGAGGATGGTAAACCAATATGGGAGAATGGTAGACTACTATGGGGGAATGGAAGACTACGATGGGAGAATGGTAGACTACTATGGGAGAATAGTCCACTATTATGGGAGAATGGTAGACTGCTATGGGAGGATGGTAGACTACTACGAGAGTATGGTAGACTACTATGGGAGAATGGTAGACTGCTATGGGATTATTGTAGAGTACTACAGGAGTATGGTAGACTACTTTGGGATAATGGTAGACTACTACGGGAGTATGGTAGACTACTATGGGAGTATTGTAGACTACTATGGGAGAATGGTAGAGTACTATGGGAGAATGGTAGACTATTATGGGAGAATGGTAGACTGCTATGGGAGGATGGTAAACCACTATGTGAGATGGTAGACTACTACGAGAGTATGGTAGACTACTATGGGAGAATGGTAGACTACTATGGGGGAATGGTAGACTACGATGGGAGAATGGTAGACTACTATGGGAGTATGGTAGACTACTATAGGAGAATGGTACACTACTATGGGAGTATGGTAGACTACTATGGGAGAATAGTAGACTACTATGGGAGAATGGTAGACTACTATGGGAGTATGGTAGACTGGTAGACTACTATGGGAGAATGGTAGACTGCTATAGAAGAATGGTAGACAACTATGGGAGAATGGTAGACTACTATGGGGGTATGGTAGACTACTATGGGAGTATTGTAGACAACTATGGGAGTATGGTAGACTACTATGGGAGAATGGTAGACTACTATGGGAGTATGGTAGACTACTATGGGAGTATGTTAGACTAATATGGGAGAATGGTAGACTACTATGGGAGAATGGTAGACTACTATCAGAGAATGGTAGACTGCTATGGGAGAATTGGTAGACTACTATGGGGGAATGGTAGACTACGATGGGAGAATGGTAGACTACTATGGGAGTATGGTAGACTACTATAGGAGAATGGTACACTACTATGGGAGTATGGTATACTACTATAGGAGAATAGTAGACTACTATGGGAGAATGGTAGTATGTTAGACTACTATGGGAGAATGGTAGACTACTATGGGAGTATGGTAGACTGGTAGACTACTATGGGAGTATGGTAGACTACTATGGGAGAATGGTAGACTACTATGGGAGTATGGTAGACTACTATGGGAGAATGGTAGACTGCATTTGAAGAATGGTAGACTACTATGGGAGAATGGTAGACTACTATGGGAGTATGGTAGACTACTATGGGAGAGTGTAGACTACTATGGGAGTATGGTAAACTACTATGGGAGAATGGTAGACTACTATGGGAGAATGGTAGACTACTATGGGAGAATGGTAGACTACTACGGGAGTATGGTAGACTACTCTGGGAGAATGGTAGACTACTATGGGAGTATGGTAGACTACTATGGGAGAATGGTAGACTGCTATGGGAGAATGGTAGACTACTATGGGAGAATGGTAGACTGCTATGGGATAATGGTAGACTACTAGGGGAGTATGGTAGACTACTATGGGAGTATTGTAGACAACTATGGGAGTATGGTAGACTACTATGGGAGAATGGTAGACTACTATGGGAGTATGGTAGACTGCTATGGGAGTATGTTAGACTACTATGGGAGAATGGTAGACTACTATGGGAGTATGGTAGACTACTATCAGAGAATGGTAGACTGCTATGGGAGAATTGGTAGACTACTATGGAAGTATGGTAGACTACTATGGGAGAGTGTAGACTACTATGGGAGAATGGTAGACTACTATGGGAGGATGGTAGACTGCAAAGGGAGAACGGTAGACTACTATAGGATAATGGTAGACTACTGTGGGATAATGGTAGACTACTATGGGAGGATGGTAGACTACTATGGGAGAATAGTCCACTATTATGGGAGAATGGTAGACTGCTATGGGAGGATGGTAAACCAATATGGGAGAATGGTAGACTACTATGGGGGAATGGAAGACTACGATGGGAGAATGGTAGACTACTATGGGAGAATAGTCCACTATTATGGGAGAATGGTAGACTGCTATGGGAGGATGGTAGACTACTACGAGAGTATGGTAGACTACTATGGGAGAATGGTAGACTGCTATGGGATTATTGTAGAGTACTACAGGAGTATGGTAGACTACTATGGGATAATGGTAGACTACTACGGGAGTATGGTAGACTACTATGGGAGTATTGTAGACTACTATGGGAGAATGGTAGAGTACTATGGGAGAATGGTAGACTATTATGGGAGAATGGTAGACTGCTATGGGAGGATGGTAAACCACTATGTGAGATGGTAGACTACTACGAGAGTATGGTAGACTACTATGGGAGAATGGTAGACTACTATGTGAGATGGTAGACTACTACGAGAGTATGGTAGACTACAATGGGAGAATGGTAGACTACTATGGGAGAATGGTAGACTACTATGGGAGTATGGTAGACTACTATGGGAGAATGGTAGACTGCTATGGAAGAATGGTAGACTACTATGGGAGAATGGTAGACTACTATGGGAGTATGATAGAGTACTATGGGAGAGTGTAGACTACTATGGGAGTACGGTAAACTACTATGGGAGAATGGTAGACTACTATGGGAGAATAGTAGACTGCTATGGGAGAATGGTAGACTACTATGGGAGAATGGTAGACTGCTATGGGATAATGGTAGACTACTACGGGAGTATGGTAGACTACTATGGGAGTATTGTAGACAACTATGGGAGTATGGTAGACTACTATGGGAGAATGGTAGAATACTATGGGAGTATGGTAGACTGCTATGGGAGTATGTTAGACTACTATGGGAGAATGGTAGACTACTATGGGAGTATGGTAGACTACTATCAGAGAATGGTAGACTGCTATGGGAGAATTGGTAGACTACTATGGAAGTATGGTAGACTACTATGGGAGAGTGTAGACTACTATGGGAGAATGGTAGAATACTATGGGAGTATGGTAGACTGCTATGGGAGTATGTTAGACTACTATGGGAGAATGGTAGACTACTATGGGAGTATGGTAGACTACTATCAGAGAATGGTAGACTGCTATGGGAGAATTGGTAGACTACTATGGAAGTATGGTAGACTACTATGGGAGAGTGTAGACTACTATGGGAGAATGGTAGACTACTATGGGAGGATGGTAGACTGCAAAGGGAGAACGGTAGACTACTATAGGATAATGGTAGACTACTGTGGGATAATGGTAGACTACTATGGGAGGATGGTAGACTACTATGGGAGAATAGTCCACTATTATGGGAGAATGGTAGACTGCTATGGGAGGATGGTAAACCAATATGGGAGAATGGTAGACTACTATGGGGGAATGGAAGACTACGATGGGAGAATGGTAGACTACTATGGGAGAATAGTCCACTATTATGGGAGAATGGTAGACTGCTATGGGAGGATGGTAGACTACTATGGGAGAATGGTAGACTACTATGGGAGAATGGTAGACTGCTATGGGATAATGGTAGACTACTACGGGAGTATGGTAGACTACTATGGGAGTATTGTAGACAACTATGGGAGTATGGTAGACTACTATGGGAGAATGGTAGACTACTATGGGAGTATGGTAGACTGCTATGGGAGTATGTTAGACTACTATGGGAGAATGGTAGACTACTATGGGAGTATGGTAGACTACTATCAGAGAATGGTAGACTGCTATGGGAGAATTGGTAGACTACTATGGAAGTATGGTAGACTACTATGGGAGAGTGTAGACTACTATGGGAGAATGGTAGACTACTATGGGAGGATGGTAGACTGCAAAGGGAGAACGGTAGACTACTTTAGGATAATGGTAGACTACTGTGGGATAATGGTAGACTACTATGGGAGGATGGTAGACTACTATGGGAGAATAGTCCACTATTATGGGAGAATGGTAGACTGCTATGGGAGGATGGTAAACCAATATGGGAGAATGGTAGACTACTATGGGGGAATGGAAGACTACGATGGGAGAATGGTAGACTACTATGGGAGAATAGTCCACTATTATGGGAGAATGGTAGACTGCTATGGGAGGATGGTAGACTACTATGGGAGAATGGTAGACTGCTATGGGATAATGGTAGACTACTACGGGAGTATGGTAGACTACTATGGGAGTATTGTAGACAACTATGGGAGTATGGTAGACTACTATGGGAGAATGGTAGACTACTATGGGAGTATGGTAGACTGCTATGGGAGTATGTTAGACTACTATGGGAGAATGGTAGACTACTATGGGAGTATGGTAGACTACTATCAGAGAATGGTAGACTGCTATGGGAGAATTGGTAGACTACTATGGAAGTATGGTAGACTACTATGGGAGAGTGTAGACTACTATGGGAGAATGGTAGACTACTATGGGAGGATGGTAGACTGCAAAGGGAGAACGGTAGACTACTATAGGATAATGGTAGACTACTGTGGGATAATGGTAGACTACTATGGGAGGATGGTAGACTACTATGGGAGAATAGTCCACTATTATGGGAGAATGGTAGACTGCTATGGGAGGATGGTAAACCAATATGGGAGAATGGTAGACTACTATGGGGGAATGGAAGACTACGATGGGAGAATGGTAGACTACTATGGGAGAATAGTCCACTATTATGGGAGAATGGTAGACTGCTATGGGAGGATGGTAGACTACTACGAGAGTATGGTAGACTACTATGGGAGAATGGTAGACTGCTATGGGATTATTGTAGAGTACTACAGGAGTATGGTAGACTACTATGGGATAATGGTAGACTACTACGGGAGTATGGTAGACTACTATGGGAGTATTGTAGACTACTATGGGAGAATGGTAGAGTACTATGGGAGAATGGTAGACTATTATGGGAGAATGGTAGACTGCTATGGGAGGATGGTAAACCACTATGTGAGATGGTAGACTACTACGAGAGTATGGTAGACTACTATGGGAGAATGGTAGACTACTATGTGAGATGGTAGACTACTACGAGAGTATGGTAGACTACTATGGGAGAATGGTAGACTACTATGGGAGAATGGTAGACTACTATGGGAGTATGGTAGACTACTATGGGAGAATGGTAGACTGCTATGGAAGAATGGTAGACTACTATGGGAGAATGGTAGACTACTATGGGAGTATGATAGAGTACTATGGGAGAGTGTAGACTACTATGGGAGTACGGTAAACTACTATGGGAGAATGGTAGACTACTATGGGAGAATGGTAGACTGCTATGGGAGAATGGTAGACTACTATGGGAGAATGGTAGACTGCTATGGGATAATGGTAGACTACTACGGGAGTATGGTAGACTACTATGGGAGTATTGTAGACAACTATGGGAGTATGGTAGACTACTATGGGAGAATGGTAGACTGCTATGGGAGTATGGTAGACTGCTATGGGAGTATGTTAGACTACTATGGGAGAATGGTAGACTACTATGGGAGTATGGTAGACTACTATGGTATAATGGTAGACTACTATAGGATAATGGAAGACTACTATGGGATAATGGTCCACTATTATGGGAGAATAGTAGACTACTATGGGAGAATGGTAGACTACTATGGGAGGATGGTAGACTACTATGGGAGGATGGTAGACTGCAAAGGGAGAATGGTAGACTATTATAGGATAATGGTAGACTACTATGGGATAATGGTCCACTATTATGGGAGAATGGTAGACTGCTATGGGAGGATGGTAGACTACTATGGGAGAATGGTAGACTATTATGGGAGAATGGTAGACTGCTATGGGAGGATGGTAAACCACTTTGTGAGATGGTAGACTACTACGAGAGTATGGTAGACTACTATGGGAGAATGGTAGACTACTATGGGAGTATGGTAGACTACTATGGGAGTATGGTAGACTACTATGGGAGAATGGTATAGTACTACGGGAGTATGGTAGACTACTATGGGAGTATGTTAGACTCCTAGCTGGAACAAAAGACTGCTCATTCAGTAGCTCTCCAGGACCATTTTCTTGTCGCAAATATACCTGTTAGATAACGCACTGCAAACTCTGTAGATTAACCAGAGATTTAGTTGCACTGTTCACGCGGGTGTTTTAGCATGAGGAAAATGTTGCCAGTGGTATATAATCCAGTAGGGACATTTGAGGCAAGGCTTGTACCTATCTCAGAGCTACTATCTTGAGCTAGTGAAGAGCCTATTGTTGTGGAAGGAATAAACTTGATGAGGAACGACATTAGTAACAAGAACTGCTAATTCATGTTTAAGCCTCATTTAAAAATGGATTAGATTTAAATCTTTATGAAGTTCAGAGATAATAGCTTGTTTCAGAGAGATAGAATGTAGCACTTAACAAAGCACTGTAATTAATACATTATGCTAAGTTGTATTATGTTAATTCACTACAGAAAAATGTAAAATACAGTAGATTACACAGCCCCTTGAGTGATTTCTCTCGACCGGGGAAAAGGAGAGAGAGAGAGAGAGAGAGAGAGAGAGAGAGAGAGAGAGAGAGAGAGAGAGAGAGAGAGAGAGAGAGAGAGAAAACACATGCATTTATCAAAGAGTGATTAACTTTAGGCCAGTGATTCACTAAATATTTAACATCTTTGCTTGGTACAAAGTATATCATGAATTATAAATGTTGGGGATGAGAATGTCTTGATGTAAGATGTAACCTGCTATGGGGGTGGACCAATTACCATTGTAATAAATGAGGCTGGAGAGAAAAAAGACTGTCTATTCGTTATTTTAATTAATTTCTGAGGATGCTGACAAAGAGGGAGAGAGGCTCCTCCATCCATTAGTCTCTGACACTTTGGAGGCCCTTTTCCCCTGATAAATGGACTGGCGGATTTAGAGGACACACACGCACGTGCACACACTGACACACACAATCAAATGCACATGCACATACACACACGCACGTGCACACACTGACACACACAATCAAATGCACATGCACATACACACACACGCATGCACATACATTACATACACACACGCACGTGCACACACTGACACACACAATCAAATGCACATGCACATACACACACACGCATGCACATACAGTGCATACACACATGCATGCACTAGCACATACACACAGACACACACACACATGGATGCAAACGGACGCAGATACACACACACACAGTCTAAATGAAGAATTTATGCTTTTCTATTTGCTGGTGCCTTTTCAAAATGGCCTCTCAGGAGCCAATTCAAATGGAGTCCGGTCCCTCCCTTGGAGAGCAGGTTTATTATGCAAACAGTATGTCTGAGAGACCCTGGGTGGGTGTGAGAAGGCTGCTGCTTACTGAACCTTTGTTATTTTCTGCCCCTTCTCTATGTGACCGTATCGTTTAGCTTTCCATGCACCTTCCAAGTCTCAAAAGGTTTAGCAAGGAACTTTTTTTTCCTTCATCATTTTGCATCATCATGATGTGGCAAATGACACTTTGCTTCTTGAAAGTACAATATATTTTGAAACTCGACCACTGGCATGCAGAACATTTTGGGACTGTATCAATAGTGGACTAATGAAACAAATACCAAAATATAGTTTTTCTGTGGAGTTTTCCTTTAACTTTGAGCCACATTTACTAATTGATTTCCACATTTTATAGCAATTCACTTTTGGCTTTCCCTTTTGGTCTCATTGTCTTAGCTTAGATTTTAGCTTCCCCTTTTGATCTCATTGTCTTAGCTTAGATTTTAGCTTCCCCTTTTGATCTCATTGTCTTAGCTTAGATGTTAGCTTCCCCTTTTGATCTCATTATCTTAGCTTAGATTTTAGCTTCCCCTTTTGATCTCATTGTCTTAGCTTAGATTTTAGCTTCCCCTTTTGATCTCATTATCTTAGCTTAGATTTTAGCTTCCCCTTTTGATCTCATTATCTTAGCTTAGATTTTAGCTTCCCCTTTTGATCTCATTGTCTTAGCTTAGATTTTAGCTTCCCCTTTTGATCTCATTGTCTCAGCTTAGATTTTAGCTTAGCATTTAGCTTTTATCCACCTTTAGATGTAGTTAAGGGAGCGCTCCCTTGCTAGCCCAGGTCTTAAACATCACTCTACATTACCTCATGTCATATCTCTCTAGCTCTCTCTCTCCCACACGCACACGCACACGCAGGTGGTGCGGCAGGGCCTATATCCAGAGCTAATGGAGCATTATATACAGCCCTCTGAAAAATAGATGAGTAAGCAAAAACGTATAACAACGTCCTGTCACTGTCCGTACAGCAGCAGTGAACGTAAGTCATCTGAAAAGATGATTCTTCACCGTGTTTTAAGACCAGACACTAGCTGTTTCAGCGCTTTTGGAATAGGACGTTTCATACTCTGATAGGAGTGGACAGATGCAAGAGTAAAAATGAAATGATTGATCATGCTGGAGAAGTTAAATAAATAACATAGGAGGCCATGCATTTGTGTTTGGTATTTCAATAGAAGCAGGAGCATCATGCGATGCTTGTAACAGTGGCTCATAAAACAAAAGGAAACAAAATCTTGAAAGATTCCATTGTTTGGCCTGTACATGATCTCATACACATGTAGCTACATATTTGCTTTTCCTATTCAATCCTTCTTTATAGAAGTTAAGATGTAAGCTATTGCCTTTTATAAAGATATAACATGTAAACGTAAAATATTATTTCATAATAAGAGTATTTGCATGAAATCCTTCCTGAAATTATTGTGACACCCTGGTCTGGTTGTGTATGATGGTGTCATATTGCAGTCCACCTTGAACACCACTGTCTCTGATTAATGTAGAACGTTTTAATGTTATTTAACACATTTTCTCCTGAAAGCATTTTACAGGCATGTCCAAAATCATCATCAAAATGTCCAAATCCAGGCAACACTTTCGTTCTCCCAGCTTTCATTTCCATCAAGAAGACCTGTCTACTTTATTCATCATTTTCTCTTGTTTTATTGATTATTTATTTGAAATTCACATATTTTTGAGTTTTCACAGCACTTCAGTAGGAGCTATAGTCTTCTTCCTATAATGTCATTGATTCTTCGATAAGACTTTTGATTTCAGTGTGTGTGTGTCTGTGTTTGCATGGGTAAGTATGTATATGTCACAGGTCTAGTGACCTCTGCTAGTCTCAGTCCAGGGAAGGCTTTGATGAGACCAACCCTCTCTGTGTTCTGTGTGGAGTAGTGATCTAACCTTCAGCTCTCTATGTGTGGAGTAGTGATCTAACCTTTAGCTCTCTATATGTGGAGTAGTGATCTAACCTTCAGCTCTCTGTGTGGAGTAGTGATCTAACCTTCAGCTCTCTGTGTGGAGTAGTGATCTAACCTTTAGCTCTCTATATGTGGAGTTGTGATCTAACCTTCAGCTCTCTATGTGTGGAGTAGTGATCTAATCTTTAGCTCTCTATATGTGGAGTAGTGATCTCACCTTCAGCTCTCTGTGTGGAGTAGTGATCTAATCTTCAGCTCTCTATATGTGGAGTAGTGATCTAACCTTCAGCTCTCTGTGTGCAGTAGTGATCTAACCTTCAGCTCTCTGTGTGGAGTAGTGATCTAACCTTCAGCTCTCTATGTGTGGAGTAGTGATCTAACCTTTAGCTCTCTATGTGTGGAGTAGTGATCTAACCTTCAGCTCTCTGTGTGGAGTAGTGATCTAACATTCAGCTCTCTATGTGTGGAGTAGTAATCTAACCTTTAGCTCTCTATATGTGGATTAGTTATCTAACCTTCAGCTTTCTATGTGTGGAGTAGTGATCTAACCTTCAGCTCTCTATGTGTGGAGTAGTGATCTAACCTTTAGCCCTCTATGTTTGAACCGGACCTTTCTTTGAAGTGCAATACACACCACACACACACACACACACACGCAAGCACCACACACTTAGGCACACACACACACTCTTTCTCTCTCATTCTCTCTCATTCTCTCTCTCCCTCTCTCTCTCTCTCTCTCTCTCTCTCTCGCTCTCTGTCTCTCTCTATCTCTCAGACACTTCTAGACTAGTCATCATCACCACATTTTGTTTATGAAAGAATAAACATGAGTGTGTGTCTGCAGGTGTTCTTGCAAGATGGCATTAAGAACTCAGTGTAATGTTGTTTTTCCTCTGAAGCACAGAGAAGGCCTCTTAGTGCAACATAACTGTTCTAATTTGTAGGTTCTTACATTAACCTGCCAATTAGAGGCCTTCTCTGTGCTGCAGAGGAGAACACAGCATTACCCGGCTACTATAATGTAATAACCTGCCAATTAGAGGCCTTCTCTGTGCTGCAGAGGAGAACACAACATTACCCGGCTCCTATAATGTAATAACCTGCCAATTAGAGGCCTTCTCTGTGCTGCAGAGGAGAACACAACATTACCCGGCTCCTATAATGTAATAACCTGCCAATTAGAGGCCTTCTCTGTGCTGCAGAGGAGAACACAACATTACCCGGCTCCTATAATGTAATAACCTGCCAATTAGAGGCCTTCTCTGTGCTGCAGAGGAGAACACAACATTACCCGGCTCCTATAATGTAATAACCTGCCAATTAGAGGCCTTCTCTGTGCTGCAGAGGAGAACACAACATTACCCGGCTCCTATAATGTAATAACCTGCCAATTAGAGGCCTTCTCTGTGCTGCAGAGGAGAACACAACATTACCCGGCTCCTAATGTAATGGAATCCCAGTAATGTTGTGTTCTCCTCTGCAGCACGGAGAAGGCCTCTTATTGCAACATAACTGTTCTAATTGGCAGGTTATTACATTATAGGAGCCGCTCAGGGTTATTTCCTCTGGTGTTTTCTGGTGCAACTTTAAGAATAGTAATCTAATAGAAATCATTATTTCTTCCCAGAAGCTTTCAGAGAGTTTTTGCGTGTTTGTGTGTGTTTGTGTTTGTATGTGCATGTGTTTGTGTGTGGGTGTGCATGTGTGTCTGATGTAGGGTGAAGGCATTTCGTGAAATGTGTTAGAGTACAGTGCAAATTAATCCCAAATCAAATCAAGCTTTATTTATACAGCACATTTTAGACATAGAATCCCTGCACATTGTAAATAGAAGTGCAAACAAAAATCTATTTTCCTGAGCCATTCTTCAGATCCAAAATGTTCCATCCGGGCTTTTAAGATCTAGAATACATTAGCAATTGCTAGTTCGGCCTCAGATACTTCCACCACCAAAATTATGGCTTTTTATGGTTAACATAAGAATTGTGTGTATTTGCAGAACTGTGGGTATAAATGATGATCAATAGCTGGATTTAATGTTCTGGGACTAAAAGATATGCAAACCTTGAACATGATCCTTCAGCATAGAGAAATAACCGCCACTGCTTATGTGATACATTTGACTTTACTAAAGACATAATGAGGCACCAATTCATAGCTTGTTGGTATTCCTTCTCCCAGCAAAGCGGACACCAGACCTCTGCTACGATGCTTTCATCAAACCAGAAACATCCACTATCTCACTGGCTGTGCTCTTTCGACCTCTAACATTTCTAATCACACCCACACAAACAGGTTGGTCTCTGACTAAATGCCTTTCATGAAACCGCTGAAGGACGGAATGAGCTTGGGGTTCTTTATTCACACACACACACACACACACACACACACACACACACACACACACACACACACACACACACACACACACACACACACACACACGCAGATACGTACAAATTAATTCACGCAGAAAGACACTTGCCGGCATACACAATAAAACACACACGCACATACACACTCATCCACAGCCAAAGAGATGGGGGGTACAACCCTTCCCCTCTCTCATCACCCCCACCCTCCCCCTCCTTTTATCCCTCCTTCCACCCCTGCTTCCTCTTTCTCGCTCTCTTTTTTCCTTCCATCTCTCCTGTCCTCTATTCCCCTCCCCCACAGAGAAAGGGCTGACTTGCATTCACCATTTTCATTCTCTGGAAAGAGAAATGACTAAAGAAAGGAGACATGGATGTGACGGACGATGCCTAGTCTGCCAAGAACAGAACCACTGTCAGCAAACACTCCTGTCTTTCTGTCTGTCCAGTACGCCACAGAAACCAAAAACATATTCTATCAGCCTCCAGTTAGAGAAAACAACTGGAATTATGCTGTATGCTGACATTTAAAAAACAGAATTGAATTGACTCAGACTCAGAAATGTTTTAAATTGTTAGTTCAAGCTCACCATAATGTTTTTCTTTATGTATATACAGTATAGGTGTAAAACTGTGCTTGAGTGTGTGTTTAAGTGTGTGTTTGTGTGTGTGTTTGAGTGTGTGTTTGTGAATGTGCTGCTTCTGCATCTGAAACAGTGTGTTTTTCTGAGGATCAGTGTTGACACCATCCCAGTTTCATATTCCTTATAATGATCATTAATTGGAATAAATCAAACAAGCACACACACCCACAACCGTCCGTCCCACATCGCCCTCTCCCCTCCGACACAGCTCTTGCAATAGAGTGCTTCCCTAATTTATAGGCTGGGGGTTCACCATTAAGATTTGAACCCAGAGAATGAAATAGGCAGAAGGCCGTTGCTGGTCTCAATCTATAGGCAGGAGGGAGGGAGGGGATCAAGGATGATGAATTACACAAGCCTTCCTCATACTTGACTGACAAATACAGTCTGGGTTTTGGGTCAGACTCTGACCACAATTAGGCACAGAGAAAATAAATAGACTCTGACTACAAGTAAGCACAAAGAATATAATTAGATGTTGACCACAATTATGCACAGAGAAAAGAAATAGACTCTGACCACAATTGATCACATAGAAAATGAATAGATTCTGACAACAATTAGGCACAGAAAAAATAAATAAACTATGACCACAATTAATCACTTAGAAAATAAATAGACTCTGACCACAAGTAAGCACAAAGAATATAATTAGATGTTGACCACAATTAAACACAGAGAAAGTCAATAAACTCTCTCTCTATGTGCCTAATTGTGGTCAAGTTTATTGACTTTCTCTGTGTCTAATTGTGGTCAATGTCTAATTATATTATTTGTTGCCTAATTGTGGTCAGTCTTTTTATTTTTTCTGTGCCAAAATGTGGTCAGAGTCCATGTATTTTCTGTGTGCCTAATTGTGGTCAGATACTTTCTCTGTTGATTATGGTCAGAGTCTATTTATTTTCTTTGTGCCTAATTGTGGTTAGAGTTTATTTACTTTCTCTGTGTTTAATTGTGGTCAATGTCTAATCATATTATTTGTGCTTGCTTGTGGTCAGAGCATATTTATTTTATCTGTGCCTAATTATGTTCAGGCCAATGTCTTTTTCCTGTTCCTAATCATGGTCAAAGTATATTTACATTTTATCTGTGCCTAATTGTGGTCAGAGTCTATTTCTTTTCTCTGTTCCTAATTGTGGTCAGAGTCTATTTATTTTCTCTGTGCCTATTTGTGGTCAGAGTTTATTTACTTTCTCTTTGTCTAATTGTGTGCAGTCCATGTGTTTTATCTGTGCCTAATTGTGGTCAAAGTATATTTACTTTATCTTTGCCTATTTGTGGTCAGAGTCTATTTATTTTCTCTCTGCCTGATTGTGGTCAGAGTCTATTCATTTACTTTGTGCCTATTTGTGGTCAAGGTTTATTGACTTTCTCTGTGTCTAATTGTGGTCAATGTCTAATTATATTCTTTGTGCTTACTTGCGTCTATTTATTTTCTATGTGCCTAGTTATGTTCAGTCCAATATGTTTATTCTGTGCCTATTCGTGGTCAGAGTCTATTTATTTTCTTTGTGCCTAATTGTGATCAGAGTCAATTTATTTTCTCTTTCTCAGAGAAAATAAATATACTTTAACCACGATTAGGCACAGAAAAAAACACATTGGACTGAACATAATTAGGCACAGAGGGGAAAAAATAGGCTCTGACCACAAGTAAGCACAAAGAATATAATTAGACATTGACCACAATTAGACACAGAGAAAGTCAATAAACTCTGACCACAATTAGGCACAGAGAAAATGAAGACTCTGGCCACAATTAGGCACAGAGAAAAAAATAGACTCTGACCACAAATAGGCACAGAGAAAATAAATAGACTCTGACCACAAATAGGCACAGAGAAAATAAATAGACTCTGACCACAAATAGGCACAGAGAAAATAATTGGACTCTGACCACAATTAGGCACAGAGAAAGTTAATAGACTCTGACAACACTTAGGCACAGCGAAAAAAAATTAACTGTGTCCACAATTAGGCACAGAGAAAATAAATAGACTCTGACCACAAATAGGCACAGAGAAAATAAATAGACTCTGACCACAAATAGGCACAGAGAAAATAAATAGACTCAGACCACAAGTAAGCACAAATAAATAATTAGACATTGACCACAATTAGACACAGAGAAAGTCAATAAACTCTGACCATAATTAGGCACAAAGAAAATAAATAGATTCTGACAACAATTAGGCACAGAAAAAATAAATAGACTCTGACCACAAATAGGCACAGAGAAAATAATTGGACTCTGACCACAATTAGGCACAGAGAAAGTTAATAGACTCTGACAACACTTAGGCACAGCGAAAAAAAATTAACTGTGTCCACAATTAGGCACAGAGAAAATAAATAGACTCTGACCACAAATAGGCACAGAGAAAATAAATAGACTCTGACCACAAATAGTCACAGAGAAAATAATTGGACTCTGACCACAATTAGGCACAGAGAAAGTTAATAGACTCTGACAACACTTAGGCACAGCGAAAAAAAATTAACTGTGTCCACAATTAGGCACAGAGAAAATAAATAGACTCTGACCACAAATAGGCACAGAGAAAATAAATAGACTCTGACCACAAATAGGCACAGAGAAAATAATTGGACTCTGACCACAATTAGGCACAGAGAAAGTTAATAGACTCTGACAACACTTAGGCACAGCGAAAAAAAATTAACTGTGTCCACAATTAGGCACAGAGAAAATAAATAGACTCTGACCACAAATAGGCACAGAGAAAATAAATAGACTCTGACCACAAATAGTCACAGAGAAAATAATTGGACTCTGACCACAATTAGGCACAGAGAAAGTTAATAGACTCTGACAACACTTAGGCACAGCGAAAAAAAATTAACTGTGTCCACAATTAGGCACAGAGAAAATAAATAGACTCTGACCACAAATAGGCACAGAGAAAATAAATAGACTCTGACCACAAATAGGCACAGAGAAAATAATTGGACTCTGACCACAATTAGGCACAGAGAAAGTTAATAGACTCTGACAACACTTAGGCACAGCGAAAAAAAATTAACTGTGTCCACAATTAGGCACAGAGAAAATAAATAGACTCTGACCACAAATAGGCACAGAGAACATAAATAGACTCTGACCACAAATAGGCACAGAGAAAATAATTGGACTCTGACCACAATTAGGCACAGAGAAAGTTAATAGACTCTGACAACACTTAGGCACAGCGAAAAAAAATTAACTGTGTCCACAATTAGGCACAGAGAAAATAAATAGACTCTGACCACAAATAGGCACAGAGAACATAAATAGACTCTGACCACAAATAGGCACAGAGAAAATAATTGGACTCTGACCACAATTAGGCACAGAGAAAGTTAATAGACTCTGACAACACTTAGGCACAGCGAAAAAAAATTAACTGTGTCCACAATTAGGCACAGAGAAAATAAATAGACTCTGACCACAAATAGGCACAGAGAACATAAATAGACTCTGACCACAAATAGGCACAGAGAAAATAAATAGACTCAGACCACAAGTAAGCACAAAGAAATAATTAGACATTGACCACAATTAGACACAGAGAAAGTCAATAAACTCTGTCCACAATTAGGCACAGAGAAACAAAATAGACTCTATTTGTGGTCAGAGTCTATTTATTGACTCTCTGCCTGATTGTGGTCAGAGTCTATTTATTTTCTTTGTGCCTAATTGTGGTCAGAGTTTATTGACTTTCTCTGTATCTAATCTTGGTCAATGTCTAATTATATTATTTGTGCTTACTTGTGGTCAGAGTCTATTTTTTGTCTCTGTGCTTAATTATGTTCAGTCCAATATGTTTTTTTGTGTGTCTAATAGTGGTCAGAGTCTATTTATTTTCTCTTTGTCTAATTGTGGTCAGAGTCTATTTACTTTTTCTGTGCCTAATTGTGGTCAGAGTTAATTTATTTTTTTCTGTGCCTAATTGTTGTCAGAATCTATTCATTTTCTACATGATTGTGGTCAGAGTTTATTGACTTTCTCTGTGTCTAATTGTGGTCAATGTCTAATTATATTATTTGTGCTTACTTGCGTCTATTTATTTTCTATGTGCCTAGTTATGTTCAGTTCAATATGTTTATTCTGTGCCTATTCGTGGTCAGAGTCTATTTATTTTCTTTGTGCCTAATTGTGATCAGAGTCAATTTATTTTCTCTTTCTCAGAGAAAATAAATATACTTTAACCACGATTAGGCACAGAAAAAAACACATTGGACTGAACATAATTAGGCACAGAGGGGAAAAAATAGGCTCTGACCACAAGTAAGCACAAAGAATATAATTAGACATTGACCACAATTAGACACAGATAAAATAAATGGACTCTGACCACAATTAGGCACAGAGAAAATGAAGACTCTGGCCACAATTAGGCACAGAGAAAAAAATAGACTCTGACCACAAATAGGCACAGAGAAAATAAACGGACACTGAACACAATTAGGCACAGGGAAAATAAATGTACTCTGACCACAATCAGGCACAGATATAGTAAATAGACTCTGACCACAAATAGGCACAGAGAAAATAAATAATCTTACCACAATTGATCAAAGAGAAAATTAATAGATTCTGACAACAATTAGGCACAGAAAAAATAAATAGACTCTGACCACAATTAGGCACAGAGAAAATACATGTTCTCTGACCACAATTAGGCACAGAGAAAGTTAATAGACTCTGACAAGACTTAGGCACAGCAAAAATAAATGAACTGTGTCCACAATTAGGCACAGAGAAAATAAATGCCCCGACCTCAGTTAATCACAGAGACAATTAATAGACTCTGACCACAATTAGGCACAGAGAAAATTAATAGACTCTGACCACATTTAGGAACAGAGAAAATAAATAGTCTGACCTCAAATAATCAAAGAGAAAATTAATATATTCTGACAACATTTAGGCTCAGAGAAAATAAATAGACTATGACCACAATTAGGCACAGAGAAAATAGACTCTGACCATATTTAGGCACAGAGAAAATAAATTGACTCTGAGCACAATTAGGCACAGAGAAAATTAATAGACTCTGACCCCAATTAATCACAGAGAAAATGTATTGATTCTGTCAACAATTAGGCACTGAGATAATAAATAGACTCTGACCACAAGTAGGCACAGGGAAAATAAATGTACTCTGACCACAATCAGGAACAGATATAGTAAATAGACTCTGACCACAAATAGGCACAGAAAAAGTACATTTTCTATGACCACAATTAGGCACAAGGAAAATACATGTTCTCTGACCACAATTAGGCACAGAGAAAGTAAATAGACTCATAACACAATTTGGCACAGAGAAAATACATGTTCTCTGACCACAATTAGGCACAGAGAAAGTATATAAACTCATACCACAATTAGGCACAGAGAAAACAGACTCTGAAAATATTTAGGCACAGAGAAAATAAGTTGACTCTGAGCACATTTAGGAACAGAGAAAATTAATTATCTGACCACAATTAGGCACAGAGAAAATAAATAGATTCTGACCACGATTAGGCACAGAGAAAATAAATGCTCTGACCTCAGTAAATCACAGAGAAAATTAATAGTCTGACCCCAATTAATCACAGAGAAAATTGATTGATTCTGACAACAATTAGGCACAGAGATAATAAATAGACTCTGACAACAATTAGGCACAGGGAAAATAAATGTACTCTGACCACAATCAGGCACAGATATAGTAAATAGACTCTGACCACAAATAGGCACAGAAAAAGAAAATGTTCTATGACCACAATTAGGCACCAGGAAAAGACATGTTCTCTGACCACAATTATGCACAGAGAAAATAAATAGACTATGACCACAATTAGGCAGAGAAAATAGACTCTGAAAATATTTAGGCACAGACTAAATACATTGACTCTGAGCACAATTAGGCACAGAGAAAATTAATTATCTGACCACAATTAGGCACAGAGAAAATAAATAGATTCTGACCACGATTAGGCACAGAGAAAATAAATGCACTGACCTCAGTAAATCACAGAGAAAATTAATAGATTCTGACCACAATTAGGAACAGAGAAAATAAAGACTGACCTCAAATAATCAAAGAGAAAATTAACATATTCTGACAACATTTAGGCTCAGAGAAAATAAATAGTCTGACCTCAAATAACCACAGAGAAAATTAATAGATTCTGGCAACATTTAGGCACAGAGATAAGAAATAAACTCTGACCACAATTAGGCACAGGGAAAATAAATGTACTCTGACCACAATCAGGCACAGAATAAGTGAATAGACTATGACCACAATTAGGCTTAGAGAAAATAGACTCTGAAAATATTTAGGCACAGAGAAAATAAATTGACTCTGACCACAATTAGGCACAGAGAAAATAAATAGATTCTGACCACGATTAGGCGCAGAGAAATTAATGCTCTGACCTCAGTAAATCACAGAGAAAATTAACATATTCTGACAACATTTAGGCTCAGAGAAAATAAATTGTCTGACCTCAAATAATCACAGAGAAAATTAATAGATTCTGACCACAATTAGGCACAGAGAAAATAAATACACTCTGACCACAAAGTCACAGAGAAAATAAATACTCTGACCACAATTAATCACAGAGAAAATTAATAGATTCTGGCAACATTTAGGCACAGAGATAAGAAATAAACTCTGACCACAATTAGGCACAGGGAAAATAAATGTACTCTGACCACAATCAGACACAGAATAAGTGAATAGACTATGACCACAATTAGGCACAGAGAAAATAGACTCTGAAAATATTTTGGCACAGAGAAAATAAATTGACTCTGAGCACAATTAGGCACAGAGAAAATGTATTATCTGACCACAATTAGGCACAGAGAAAAGAAATAGATTCTGACCACGATTAGGCACAGGGAAAATAATGTACTCTGACCACAATCAGGCACAGATATAGTAAATAGACTCTGACCACAAATAGGCACAGAAAAAGAACATTTTCTATGACCACAATTAGGCACATAGAAAATAAATGCTCTGACCTCAGTAAATCACAGAGAAAATAAATAGTCTGACCCCAATTAACCACAGAGAAAATTGATTGATTCTGACAACAATTAGGCAGAGGGATAATAAATAGACTCTGACCACAATTAGGCACAGGGAAAATAAATGTACTCTGACCACAACCAGGCACAGATATAGTAAATAGACTCTGACCACAAATATGCACAGAGAAAATAGACTCTGAAAATATTTAGGCACAGAGAAAATAAATAGACTCTGAGCACAAATAGGCACAGAGAAAATTCATCATCTGACCACAATTAACCACAGAGAAAATACATAGATTCTGACCACGATTAGGCAGAGAGAAAATAAATGCTCTGACCTCAGTAAATCACAGAGAAAATTAATAGACTCTGACCACAATTAGGCACAGAGAAAATAAATACACTCTGACCACAAATAGTCACAGATTAAATAAATACTCTGACCACAATTAATCACAGAGAAAATTAATAGATTCTGACAACATTTAGACACAGAGATAAGAAATAGCCTCTGACCACAATTAGGCACGGGGAAAATAAATGTACTCTGACCACAATCAGGCACAGAATAAGTGAATAGACTATGACCACAATTAGGCACAGAGAAAATAGACTCTGAAAATATTTAGGCACAGAGAAAATAAATTGACTCTGAGCACAATTAGGCACAGAGAAAATTAATTATCTGACCACAATTAGGCACAGAGAAAATAAATAGATTCTGACCACGATTAGGCACATAGAAAATAAATGCTCTGACCTCAGTAAATAACAGATAAAATAAATAGTCTGACCTCAAATAATCAAAGAGAAAATTAACAGACTCTGACCACAATTAGGCACAGAGAAATAAATAGACTCTGACCTTTTTTCTCTTTCTCTTTCATAATTTCTTGCTTTTCCCTTTCTCTTAATGGAAGGAGTTCTATTTCCACACTGAATCACAAGAGCAATCAACACTCTAATTAGTATGTATTTATCTCTCTCTCCTTTTCTCTCACCTTCTCTCATCTCTCTCCCTCTCTCTCTTCTTCTGTCCCAGACCCCCATGTTTTTCTCTAGCGTGTATTCATCTCTCAAACAACAAGCTCTCACTGTCTCACTGGATAATTAGACATTCATCCACGTTTCTCCAAATGTCAAATTTCAAAGATGCTCCAAATGTCAAATTTTGAAGTTGCTCAAAACATCTAGTGTTGGTTAAGGGCTACATTTTGAAAAGGGTTAAAAAAATATGTTTTTAAACGAGTGTCCATCACTGGGATTGATCACACAACCTTCTGATCCAGAGTGATGGGACTACACCCACCTGCCACCCTCGTCCATAAAATCCTAGCAACCTTCTGATCTCGAGTCATGGGATTATGCCCATCCGCCACCCAAATCTACATCACCCTAGAAAAACCCAAGCCTACTTAATTGTAATAGCGTTGACTGTTGCTCATAGTGGCCGGTTTTGAAGGCATTTCCCAACGTCCTCAGGACATGGATAGATGTCTAATTTTGAAGTAACTCTTGAGCGATCTGCCTCATCTCAAAGGGCCTCAGGTCCAGCCTGCTAATTCCCTTTTTCATTACAGCAAAGCCCCCAAATTCTCCTCACTGACACACTCTTAGCTGCCCAATCAGCTGGCTGGCTCAATGACATGAATGTAAGCCAGCGATCATGGGGGCCTGGTGTACATGTATTAGACCCCGGTTTGAACACACACACACACACACACACACACACACACACACACACACACACACACACACACACACACACACACACACACACACACACACACACACACACACACACACACACACACACTCTCTCTCTCTCTCTCTCTCTCTCCACTCAATCTGTCTTAACATATTGATTTCCCAGCTGTCCTATTGGTTCCTAACGTAATTATATCTCCGACTAGGTCTGTCTGTGTGTGTGTGTGTGTGTGTGTGTGTGTGTGTGTGTGTGTGTGTGTGTGTGTGTGTGCGTGCGTGCGTGCGTGCGTGCGTGCGTTCGTGTGCATGTGCATGCATGTGTTTGTGTCTGTGTATGGACAGGGTTGGCAGGTCCCCTGTGCTGAAGGAGGCTAGTGCAACTGATTAAGACATATACTTAGCATTCTCTGCTACTAAGGTAGACTTAACATTCTCTGCTACTGAGGTAGACGTAACATTCTCTGCTACTGAGGTAGACTTAACATTCTCTGCTACTGAGGTAGACTTAACATTCTCTGCTACTGAGGTAGACTTAACATTCTCTGCTAATGAGGTAGACTTAACATTCTCTGCTACTGAGGTAGACTTAAAATTCACTGCTACTGAGGTAGACTTAACATTCTCTGCTAATGAGGTAGACTTAACATTCTCTGCTACTGAGGTAGACTTAAAATTCACTGCTACTGAGGTAGACTTAAAATTCACTAATACTGAGGTAGACTTAACATTCACTACTACTGAGGTAGACTTAAAATTCACTACTACTGAGGTAGACTTAACATTCACTACTACTGAGGTAGACTTAACATTCACTGCTACTGAGGGAGACTTAACATTCTCTGCTACTGAGGTAGATGTAACATTCTCTGCTACTGAGGTAGATGTAACATTCACTACTACTGAGGTAGACTTAACATTCACTGCTACTGAGGGAGACTTAACATTCTCTGCTACTGAGATAGACTTAACATTCTCTGCTACTGAGGTAGATGTAACATTCTCTGCTACTGAGGTAGACGTAACATTCACTACTACTGAGGTAGACTTAACATTCACTACTACTGAGGTAGACTTAACATTCACTGCTACTGAGGTAGACTTAACATTCTCTGCTACTGAGATAGACTTAACATTCTCTGCTACTGAGGTAGATGTAACATTCTCTGCTACTGAGGTAGACATAACATTCACTGCTACTGAGGTAGACTTAACATTCTTTCACTGCTACTGAGGTAGAATCAATAGGTGCTAGAATTCAATGTCTGAATATACTAACCATTTATGAACAATAAGTTACAGTGCACTTTTAATAATGCATTATATAACGTGAGTTTGGATAATTCACAACGTTGTACATTTACAATTGCATTGTAATCCTGAATACAACTGAATTAAAGCAAATTGCCATTGGAAATGTAAAAAATTAAATAAGGATACCTATTTTTTACGTTCCACAATGAGAAAAATAAATAAATAAAACTCTGATTATCTTTAACTGAGAGGGGACTAGGGGCAGGGATGGAGAGGAGGAGTGGGTTGAGATGAATTATCAGGGAAAAAGCAGCTGATTTGATCTCTACTTTAAAGGTCTGCTCCCGTAAACAAAGCCCTGGTTGTAATGTATATTCAATTAGGGTCTAAAATCACAGAAGCCAGACTGGGACAGAGACAGAAAACTGGGGGGAGGCTGTGACTCTCCTCAGACACACACACACACACACACACACACACACACACACACACACACACACACACACACACACACACACACACACACACACACACACACACACACACACACACACACACACACTGCTCACAGCCAATCAGTCTGTGGAAGCCCCAGTCCTCTCCAACAATAGCCTCCATCAGCTGAGAACAAAGTCACAGACGTAAGTGCTCCCAATAAGTGTGCAATTTCTGGCCCAGTGACTGCCCTGACACAATTGGTCTAATTTTCCTTCTTTGAAATGACTGATAAAAGACTTCGGTAATTGCTATGGAGACCACATTTATGAGAGAGAGAGAGGGAGGGAGGGGTTTGAAGTGATACAGCCTGGGGGTAAGAGGACGGAAGACGAGGTGTCAGTTTCTGCAAAATCCCAAATTAATACTTGTCCTTTCCTTTCCCTTCTCTCCCTCTTTTTGTCTCTCTCTTCTCTCCCTATTTTTATCTCTCTCTCCTCTCCCTCTCGTCCTCTCTCTCCTCTCCCTCTGGTCATCTCTCTCTCCTCTCCCTCTCTCTCGACTGGCATTTTGTCCCCACTGTCGTTTGTATTAAGTGAAAGTAATTCAGACTGACAATATAGAGGTAATCACTGAATCAGGATGGTCTAGACAATCTGGAGGAAATCACTGACTCAGGAGGCCTAGACGATGTAGAGGAAATCACTGAATCAGGAGGCCTAGATTGTGTAGAGGAAATGACTGAATCAGGAGGCCTAGACGATGTAGAGGAAATCACTGAATCAGGAGGCCTAGACGATGTAGAGGAAATCACTGAATCAGGAGGCCTAGACGATGTAGAGGAAATCACTGAATCAGGAGGCCTAGACGATGTAGAGGAAATCACCGAATCAGGAGGCTTAGATGATGTAGAGGAAATCACTGAATCAGGAGGCCTAGATGATGTAGAGGAAATGACTAAATCAGGAGGCCTAGATGATGTAGAGGAAAAAAACTGAATCAGGAGGCCTAGACGATGTAGAGGAAATCACTGAATCAGGAGGCCTAGATGATGTAGAGGA